>NC_079453.1:36226322-36276322 GCF_903798145.1 Danio aesculapii | reverse complement strand
CTGCATCGCCAGAAGATGGAGCTAGAATTGTAGTAAACTGAGCAGTGAAACGGAATTTAAAAACTTTCTTCAATAACATCAAAAGTGCACGTTTTTTATTGTGATCCGTGTGTGATTGCATAACCTCAATTTCCCTTCTATCACTCTCAATCCTACTAGAGGCATTATAGAGATGCCTTCATAACAATAAAACAAATATTGTCCAACAACGAACACAAGACACTACAGCTTCATCTCACAGCGCCTGTTATGATTTGAATCCTTCATCTCAAGCTAGATTGTATCTGTCTTGAAATTCTCTTTGGTGCAGACGTGCTTTAAACACTTGAAAGGGAAAGAAGATTATCACTGAGCCCTCTGGTTATGAAGATCCTACAGTCATGCAATAAACCTGTCACATCCTATTCAACAAAGGAACATTACTTTGCACCTTACAATGATCTAAAATAAATTACTCCGCTCTCTCCGAAGCTTATAAACTGCGTTAGATCTGTGAACTAATTAGTTGCATAGATTCATTTACTGAGCAGATGTAAAGCACCAGCACCAGGCCTCTTCTTTTTGAGCTCAGCTGTCAGACACACACGGCCTGATCCAAAAAGAGCTGCCAGGCATCGATTGCAAAGGCTCTGTGACAGTTTTGTCAGAAATGGTTTCCCGCTCAGTGCTTGACAAGATCGTGAACAATAATCTACGGTTGCTTCTGAACCTTTGAGACGAGATGATTAATGACGCGAGGCCTGGACCTGCATGAACTCAAAATATTAGTGCTCTGACTCTCTATTATTATCAAACCTTGCACTTTATGTCACAAATATGTCTTGGTTTCTGAATCAAGGAACTTTAGAGAGTTTGTTTCAGTCAGAAAGGTTTCTAAAGGCTAATTGTATGAGAACATAGTATTTGTATTTAGAGATTTAATAACTATTGGCCACTGGCAACATATTAAGGACCACAAATTTAAGATCAAGGAGCATAAATAAATAAATAAATATATTTTTTAAAAAGTATAATAATATCTGGGCGACACAGTAGGTAGTGCTGTTGCCTCACAGCAAGAAGGTCGCTGGTTCGAGCCTCGGCTGGGTCAGTTGGCGTTTCTGTGTGGAGTTTGCATGTTCTCCCTGCATTCGCGTGGGTTTCCTCAAGGTGCTCCGGTTTCCCCCACAGTCCAAAGACATGCGGTACAGGTGAATTGGGTAGGCTAAATTGTCCATATTTTATGTGTGTGAATGGAGGAGTGTGTGGATGTTTCCCAGGGGAGGGTTGCGGCTGGAAGGGCATCCGCTGCGGAAAACAAGTGCTGGATGAGTTGGCGGTTCATTCAGCTGTGGCGACCCTGGATTAATAAAGGGACTAAACCGAAAAGAAAATGAATGACTGAATGAATAATAAGATCCTTGGTGGAAAAAAATAGCTTCAACCAAACTGGTCAGCTTGTTTTAGCTGGTCATCCAGGCTGGTTTTATAGGGGTTTGGCCACTTTTAGGCTGGTCTCAGCTGGTCTTGCTAGAAGACCGGCTGGTATGATCAGCTAAAGCCAGCCTTCTAAAAAGATTAGATTAGATTCAACTTTATTTTCATTACACTAGTGCAAATAATGAAACAAAATGCAGTTTAGGTCTAACCATGAGTGCAATCGCAGCAAGTACAGGATATAGTTATAAGAAGGGCCAGACAGAATCTGTGGACATTTTTTTGTTATTTCCACACAGAATTTTGAAAAAAAAAAAAATCTGCAAATTTATGTGGATTGATTTACTTATTATCTTAAATAAAAACTTAATATATAATATATATATATTTAAAAAATACACTTTTACATTTTTTATTTAATCTTTACAATGCAAATCCAATCATATTCACTTAATAGGTAAACAAAGCAATTCTCTTTTATGATATATCCAACACAAAATATTACTTTACATACTGTATTGTAAATAAATTGGTCACACTTTATTTTGATGGTCCGTTGTTGAATTTAAGTTACATTACATCTACATGCCAACTAATGCTTATTAGATTAGACTGTTAGGTTGGGGTTAGGGTTGGGGTTAGTGTAAATTGACATGTACAAAGTTTCTTATAGTCAGTTAAATGTCTGCTGAAGGAGCAGTATCAACAGATATTAAGCAGACAGCTTACTAATATTCAAATGGACAATCCAAATAAAGTGTTACCAATAAATCATATGAGCATTTTCATATTTGTCAATAATATTACTGAAATTAATTTAAAAACGGAATAAATATAAAATTAACACACATTTACTCAAGTAAATAAATAGACTCGATGGGCTAAAAATCTGCGGATATCTGCACACGCAGATTCCGTCTGAGCCTAGTCATAAGTTATAAATGTAATTATAAAAAAACTATGGGTAATATTTACAGATGGTTGTATTATGAACATAATGTACAATTCCTTTTAACTATAATCAGAGATTTACAAATAGATGAAGTTACTGTACAGGTTGCTATTAATAGTCAGGAATATGCAAATATGGATATGAACAAAATATAATATAAAGGTTGTTATTTGCTATAAACATGAATTACAAATAGATATGTAGATATTTATATTTACATTTACAAATATGTGCAGTGGATATGTACATTTACAAATATGTGCAGTGTAGTGCGTTGAGTAAATGTTGTATTTAGTGTGCAATATTAAATGGGGAGTGCAATGGTTATGGGGAGTGTTAGTTAAAAGGCAGAATTCAATAGGGAGACAGGTCTGGGGGAAAAATCTGTTCCTGGAAACAGCCTGTAAGTGGCCAAAACTGCTCTAAAGCCAGCCTGGTTGACTTGCTAAAACCAGCCAACCAATTTATTTGTTAATAGTGTATAAATAATATTATATTACTTGATTATTTAAGTAATATAAACTAAATTACTATGAAACAATGTGACATACAGTCAAACCCGGAATTATTCATACCCCTGACAAATTCTAATAAAGTTGTTGTTCCTATGTAAATAAAAGCTGAGAAATGTTTTTTTTTCACAGTGATGCCTCTTGTACATCCTCTTATTATCATTTATGGTCAAAAAAAGAACTTGCTGGTTTTTCAATTCAATTCACCTTTATTTGTATAGCGCTTTTACAATGTAGATTGTGTCAAAGCAGCTTCACATGAAAGATCATAGTAAATTGTCAGTCCAGTTTTCACTGTTTAAGTTTAGGTCAGTTTAACTCAGTTTAGTGTGATTAATAATCACTACTGAGAGTCCAAACACTGAAAAGCAAATTCATCGATGGGCTGCTCTACAGATTCCGAACCATGCAAGCCAGTGGAGACAGTGGCGAGGAAAAAACTTCACCATTTTAATTTCTCCACTGGCCAAACGTCTTGTGCAGAGCTGCAGTCAAGGCGCCGGAGGCTGGAAGCTAGACCTCAGAGAAGACTCGTCTGTCCCTGGAGCATCACAGGAATGAGTCTCATGCTCTCCACTCCTCCAGGACCACCACAGCAGCTGCTCAGCATACGGCCTGGTCCAGGATATGGAAACCTTGGGATCATCTCGTCACTGGTCTTGGATCGAATCAGCGGCGCTGCATAGTCTGAGGGCCTCGGGATGAGTATCCCCAGGTGGTTAAGTTTAGTTATAAACTAATTTCGAGAGGATTACGTGCTTATGATTGCTAGTGGCTGGATCCGCATTATCCAATTTTCAATGCACCAATCAGACGACTCCTAAGCTACTACAAATACCCTGGGTTACGTACCACCACTATCTTCGTTTTGAAGAATCCCCCCATCCACCCCTACTCCTCCTTCTTCCTAGATGGGTGACACGGTGGCCCAGTGCTTAGCACTGTTGCCTCACAGCAAGAATGTCTCTGGTTCTAGGCGTTAAAAAACCAGCAGACATTTTTGTGCGGAGTTTGCATTTTCTCCCCGTGCTCACGTGGGTTTCCCCCGGGTTCCTCGGTTTCCTCCCACCGTCCAAAAAACATGCAACATAAGTTAATTGACTAATCCAAACTGGCACTATAGACATGCTCCTAGTAAATGGTTATCTCTCAAGAGCAATCACTGGCTGTTGATTATTACAGCGGGGGAGTTCTCGAGATCTACCTGAGCTCAAACTTCCCTCTCGCCTTGCAATGGGAGGGAGCCCCGGGCTCGAGGATCTTATGAGCTCAGGGCTCTCTCCCGGGACAGCATGCCATACAACCTTATAATTAATCATCAGCTAAGTGTCAACTCTTGAAATAAAAGTTTTAACTTTAACTGTAAGTCAGAACTCTCCTGCCGTAATACATTCGGGCTTGACTGTATACTACAGTGTGTTCTGGTTAATTTTGTCCTTGTTTTTCAGAACAAATAATAATCATAATCGTACATATTTTTGCTATTATTTACAAAAGACACCCAATAAATATCATTAAGTCATGAAAATACAGTAGATTATAATGTAAAAAGTCTTTTCAAGCATATTTTGAACAAGAATCATGAAATGACATATTAAACAACCAAAGTGGAACCCCCAAATGCTAATTAATTGTTGTTTTACATCTTTATACTTTCACCACTTTCTCTCAAGTCACCAGATTTTTACTCATTTGACTTTAAAAATCATTTGAAGTAGAATAAAATGTATCAAGTTTTTATTATTTATTTTAGAAATGATCAATAGTTTGCTCCTGTCTTTGGTGTATTGGCCATTATTTTGGTATCTGCTTGTATATTTGTATTAATATGTATTTTGTCTGATTGCTAGTTGCTTCAGAATGTAAAAGGTTGACAATTTATCCTCTGAGGATGAAAAGGTTATCTGCAGTTTGCCATATTTCCTCTGGACATGATGGCTTGTGCAGAGTGTGAGGCATTTTACAACAAAATGTCAGAAGAAATATTCTTTTTTGTTCCAGAACATTCTGCTCTTAAAACTGTCATTCAGCATTTTAATCTGTCACAATCAGAGGCATCATTTACCTGTCCCTCGCTTTATTATGCATTTTCCTCCTTTGTAACAAAACCACATGATTTTTCCTGCTTTAGAGACAGAAGATAAATATCTTTATGGCCCACAGAGATGGGTGAGCAGGTATGTGAGGTCAAACTCCATACAAATGGAAAATGCACACTCCTATTTGTGCACACAAAGACACACTCACACACAAGCATTTATTTTTCTGACATGGACGGAATTTTCCATTATTTTTTGATACTGATCAATGATATTTTCTGTCCTCTACTAAACATAATTAATTAGTTAACATGCTTATTATAATAATTTGTACAATGTAGGTAATTTCAGGTAACTGTCCCTGTGAGGACATTTTGTTTCACACACACTTTAAAGGGGCTAATGTAATTCAGAAACCTTTGGCTTGAGAGTTACATATGTTCATTCATTCATTTTCTTTTTGGCTTAGTCCCTTTATTAATCTGGGGGTCACCACAGCAGAATGAACCGCCAACTTATCTTAAACGGGGAGATCATGCAAACTCACACAAAAACGCCAACTTGCCCAGCCGCGACTCGAACCAGCAACTTTCTTGCAGTGAGGCGACAGTACCAACCACTGAGCCACCGTGCTGCCCCCAAAGCACATTATCAAAAATCAATTAGATATTTTATTAAGAACATTAATCAAAATTAGACAAAACTTGACACAAACATTCCAGTTATTGAGGTTAAACTATATTTTCTTCCCTTGAACACAAAGGAAGATATAGTGAAAATGTAAGCAAAAACAGCCATTGATATTCATAGTAGGAAGAAAACATACTATGGAATTCAATGGCTGCCTTTTCGTACATTTTTCAATGTGTCTGCCTTTGTGTTCAACAGAAAAATCAAGAACAGGAGAACAAGTAAATCCTGGCAGAATTTTCAACTATTGCTTTAATCTGGCACCTGGTAGTAATAATAATCTGTTAGCAACCCTGTTAGCAGCCTAACTTTCCGGTTTTCACTTGAATTTGCATGTTGGTGATTGAGAGACTGAAACTCTCAGATGGAAGGATGTCCATGTTGAAGACCAAAGGAATGATCCTTTTAGCCATGAGAAGAGAAAATGTCATTCCAAATGTAGACAGGATTCGGAAATGTCCATGAGGGAGGATTGGAACTCAGGACTCCCATTGTGCAATTGCGCACTGCCCACAAGGTTATAAGTGCTGACAGGCATTAGATTGAATGTTAAAATGCTACATATATAAAATTATGTTTCATATAGGGGCTGTGTCGGCAAGACTGTGGCTCAGTGGTTAGCACTGTCCCCTCACAGCAAGAAGGTCAGTGGGCATTTCTGTGTGGAGTTTGCATGATTTCCTCATGTTCACATGGGTTTCCTCCAGGTGCTCCGGTTTCCCCCACAGTCCAAAGGCATGCACTATAGGTGAATTGGAGAAACTAAATTGGCTGTGGTGTATGTTTGTGAATTGGTGTGTATGGGTGTTTCCCAGTACTGGGTTGCTGCTGGAAGCGCATCCGCTGTGTAAAACATATGCTGGATAAGTTGGCGGTTCATTCCGCCGACCCCTGATCAATAAAGTAACAAAGCCGAAGGAAAATGAATGAATGATAGTGACTGCGTCTGAAATCTCTAAAATTCCAAGTCAAGAAGGCATCAAGGCATGTCCAAATCCAAATTCTGCTTCACTAGCTGTCTCTGGCGGTACTGTATTCATACACGTTTATGCTAGAAGATATGCCAGTATGACAATTGAGCTGAGATATGACAGTTAAGTAAAAAAAGGTCATCTCTAAGCTCCACTCTGGTGTCACTTTGCGTGTACATTTTTGACCAACTTTTTCCACCTTTAAAATGCATAAAATGAATATTGTATTAAGCAAATATTCCCTTAGTTATCATAAAAGCTCTCTCTGTTTAGTTGTACAAGATTAAATTGTTATGCTGTCTCCGAGGTCTGTCTGACATCAGTTTTACGAGGTACCTTCATGCAAGAAATGCTGACTCCAGAGTCACTGCCTGGCCAGACACACGAGGCAACAAGTCATCAGCCAAAGCTTTCAAATGTGTTCGATATGAATGGAATTTTAGGTCTATTTGGGGTATTTGTGTGTAACATCCACCATCTTATCATTATCACATGACCTACAAGTGTCAGTTGAGTCATTTCAGTTCCATTCATAAATTCTCTCTCACTGCCCCATAAAGGGTGAAATGTGCAGTTCAGAATATTGCTGGAAGTAGTAGATACTTCTCACCCACTGTTTTTGAAATGCTATGAATTCTAACATACTCGGCTCATACTGTTTTTCACGTCAAGTATTAAGAAATCAGATGCACTGATTATCTTCATCATCAAACTGGGTAAACACTGAATGCAAATTGTGTACAGAAGTCAGTGTTTAAGGTGGATGAGGAAGTCTCATGGTTTGGGGGCTATTTTCTGCAGGAGATCACTATAGGAGAGTTTATAAAGGGTTTTCTAACTTTAATCTCCACTGAATCACCAAGGGGGATTGTGTCGTACTGCTGTTATCTGACATCTGTGGTCACATATTTTCATTGCTAATGTAACTCCGCTGGTCCAACACCACCCAACCTGCTCTGAGCTGGGATCGAACCGACTCTTCACATGGGAGTCGGTTGCTCTAACCTGGAGGCTAAAGACCATGGCCTCTAGCATCTGTCATTAGAGCACCTTTTTGGGTTCAGAGGAGTAAGTTTTATCTGCACAGCACTTCACTAGCTGGCCTCTGTTACACTCACCCCCCTAAACCTCACTCCCATCCGGGTCACGGCACCAATGTAAACCTGCTGGTCCTACACTACCCAACCCACTCTGAGCTGGGATCGAATCAGCGACTCTTCACATGGGAGTTGATTGCTCTAACAAGTAGGCTAAAGACCATGGCCTCTAGTGGCTGTCACTAGAGCACGTTTTCAGGTTCAAAGGAGTGAGGTTTACCTTCACAGCACTTCCCTAGCTGGCCTCTGTTACACTAACATGCTGTCAAAGTAAACACAGACACATCCATAATGCTAATGTGCACTCGAGTCTGTATTTAAGTGTACAGGCAGGCGGACCATATGCTTTTTTCATTGATGATTATATCTCATTAGAAATGCAAAACAAGAGCTTACAAGCAGCAAGATGTTTTCTTCTGCCTGAGGGTTAAGTAAACTTCAGCTGGCTTTATGCTGAGAAGGCGATCCGCTCGATCTTCCACCCTTAAAACATTCGTATTAACCAACATTAGTCAAAACATTTGCATTCAAAGCCCTGGCATTAATCGGGGTGGATTCTCTCTAGTGCAGTAAGCGATTTACATTCACTTCAGATTCTGAAAATCAGATTCTCCGGTAGCAATGGCCCACATATGACGGCTATTGTAATCAGTTTGACTAAGGGGTAAAGAAGGGCTTAGAGATTCACTCTGGATCTGACGCTCTGCTAGAATGCAGATCCATGTTTCCAGGGTGATGAATGTGCTCACTTTGCACTTTCCATTCTCTGTCCTAAGTCCCTTCATTTATGATGTCTACATTCTGTGCATTGCCTCGTCTTGTGGCACCGAGCAACACAGAGGGAACTCAGAGGGGAGAGAACGCTGTCAGCATTTTTAAGAAGAGTGAAGGAAAAGTGCAGGAGAAAAAGCAGTATGTTTTATTGAAGACACACACTCAATAGATGCAGCCACGAGCAAATGTCTGGTTTCTTTTGAGGGGATATATTTTGATTTGATTCATATTTTCATGTTTTCGTGTTTTGGAACTTATTGTTTGATTCATCTCTGCATTTGTTTCCTTCTTTTTTTTTTTTGGCTGAAAATATCACAACTCAGTCTGCTGGTTAAAATGACATCCTCTTTAGTGACATATGCCAAAGTTCTCCATTCACTTTGTTCATTTAAAAAACCCTTCCTTCTTAAATTAAATGTTACATTCAGATCTGCCTCCATTAAAAAAATGGATATATTCAAGTTCATGCTTTATGGATTCTAGGTAGCCAGCTTACTCGGATCAGAGATGTTGCTTTTAGATTAATAAATAGCAATTGAATAAATATATTCTTACATTCATTTAATTTTGCGGACGAAAGTGAAGAAGGTGTGGGGGTGGTGGGGGGTTCGTGGACCCCTAATAACATCTCTGGGGGCCCCCAAAGTGCGTGGGCCCTTAGGGCGTACTCACACTATGCTATCCGAACCGTGCCCAGGCCTGTTTCCCAGATATTTTGAGAAGTGTGAGTGCTCTGAATCGGGCTCTAGCATGGTTTACTTGGCCGGCCCTAGCCCGGTTGGATAAGGTGTGCCAGAGTGCGGTTCACTTGGGCTTGAGCCCAAAACTGAAAGCGAGACGTGACTTTTAAGCAGTGGTGTAAAGTAACTAATTACAAATATTCAAATCACTGTAATTGAGAAGTTTTTCTCAGGAATTGTAATTTACTAAGTAGTTTTAATAATGTACTTTTACTTTCTCTTGAGTACATTTTTAGTACTGTATCGGTACTTTTACTCCACTACTTTCCATCAACCTGCAGTCACTACTTTATTTTTTCTTGTCTATGGGGATTTACAAAATCAGTCCTGTGATTCCTGTCCAATCAAATCGCACATAGAAGGTAAATTGCATCATACTTAACTACCTCAGGACATGGGCATACTATATTTGCAGCAAACTGTTTGGAAGCATTAAAAGTGTCCAAGAAGATGCCCAAAATCTTTACACTCATTGACCCAGTGACAGTTTTAGATGCATGTCACTGATGAGAAAATGACCGAAAAGGCTTAAAGTCCCAGCAGGCACAAGACGTCAACATGACGTCAGATTGACGTTGTACCCCAATGTCATGGGGACGTTGCATTTTGTTTGGAAATGAAAATCATGTTGACGTCAGAACTCAACGTCAGACCGGGATCAGTGTTTAACACCTAAAATCAACCAAATATCAATGTCTAATGATGTTACAGCTTGACGTTGTGTGAACGTTACCACTGTGACGTCTATCAGATGTTGGATTTTGGTTGCTATACCAGACGAATAAATGTCAGTATTTGATGTCAATATGATGTTGGTTTAAGATGTTGGCTCGACGTTGGATTTTGGACACTTTCTAACAACCTAAAATCAACCACATATCATCGTCATTTGACATCATTATTGGACATCAAAATAACATTGTCCTTAAACGCTGGCTAGACATTGAATTTTAGTCAGCTGACATCACAACCTAATTCTAACCTAATATTAGGGTCTTATGACGTTGTGTGCCTGCTGGGCAATAACTAAATGCACTACAGAATGTTACATTTATACATATCCACAAATTACATGTAAATGCATCAGCTTTTTACACTCACTACTCACTACTCTTGAGTACTTTTAAACGGGCTACTTTTTACTCATACTTTAAGTAATATTTACAATAGATACTTTAACGCTACTTAATCTGTTGTACTTTTACTTGAGAATGATTTTTCAGTACTCTTTCCACCACTGCTTTTAAGGTACTATTTGATATGAATGTATTAATCATTCTTACTGGTCAATGAATGCAAACTGTTGTAGTTTATTAAAGGCGCAAACCCCTCACTGCACGATAGCTGCACTTTCAGCAAACCTCCTAATTCCTGCAGCATCAGGATTTTATGATTGTTAAAAAGCGTCAAAAGTGGCTGATCTGTTCGGCAAAATATTTGACTGTGTGTCACTGCATCCCAAACGACTAAACGATATAACTAAAGAAATCTCCACTGTGCTGAGCGAGAGCGCTTCTCTACTGAACAGTGCATCGTTGATGACATAAGCGTACCCAGGCCCGGATGTAATGTGAGTGTGGGCCGTCGGGGGAGACGGGAGGGGAGACAAACGTGCTTTGGCCCGGTTCAAGGCAACTGTACATAGTGTAAGTACACCCTTAGAATTGTCCTAAACCACCACCCCCCACCCCCCAGTGGCACCCCGGCTTTGGACTGTGGGGGAAACCGGAGCACCAAGAGGAACCCACGCAAATACGGGGAGAAAATGCAAACTCCAGACAGAACTACCAACTGACTCAGCCGGGACTCAAACCAGTGACCCTCTTGCTGTGAGGCGACAGTGCTAACCACTGAGCCACCATGTCGCCCTTGAATAAATATTGTATGTTATATCACAAATGTACCTGTAAATACTTACAAAAATTGTTTCATTTTTGTGCTTCTCATTTGTCATGATTTCACCAGTTTCCCATTCATTCATTCATTCATTTTCTTTTCAGCTTAGTCCCTTTATTAATCTGGGGTCGCCACAGCGGAATCAACCGCCCTCTTATCCAGCACATATATTTGGATGCCCTTACAGCCGCAACCCATCCCTGGGAAACATCCATACACACTCATTCACACTCATACACTACGGACAATTTTAGCCTACCCAATTCACCTGAACCACATGTCTTTGGACTGTGGGGGAAACCAGAGCACCCAGAGGAAACCCACGCGAACGCAGAGAGAACATGCAAACTCCACAAAGAAACGCCAACTGAACCAGCCGAGGCTCGAACCAGCAACCTTCTTGCTGTGAGGCGACAGCTCTACCTACTGCACCACTGCGTCACCCCTACTAAATACATTGTTCTTATTTTTTGCTTATTTATTCCCAGATAACAACTGCGGAAAATAATAAAACAGGCTCATTGGGGTACTTTGAGACCATGTACACACTTACATGGGTATTTTTAGTTTTCTGCCTTTATTTTTACAAAAATTATGTCCACAAGAAAATGCAAAAGTGCACTGTGCTGCATGTTAAGGGCTCTCCAAACCAACAGGGGTGAAAAAGCCCTTTATGCTGGGGTCATATCAAACGCGCAATTAAGTATTTGTACGATTACACTGCATGCAAGTCAATGCAAACGTGAGAACGGAGACAGATTACCATCCGGTGCAAACAACACAAAACACATGACACGTTTGCCACAAATGTGTGGGATTTGCCTCAATCGTGTCTTCCTAGTTTGATGTGAAACCAGCCATGTTGGCCAATCAGAATGTAGAAAACACCATGTACATTGACATCATGAGGCAAAAGCTCCGGTGTTCCACACAATCACACTGTAACAGCGTTCCAAAAATCTTCACCCTGGTCGTTTTCAGAAAGTTTCAGTTTCAGTCACCTGATACTTCGTTTTCATGTGGACAAACAGCCAAACCACATGAAAAAACAGCAATTTTGAAAATACCTGTGTTCATGTGGAAAGGGCCTGAATAATCTTAATCATAAGTAAATAAGTTCACATCCATACTTATATGCTTGTTTGTCACTGCTTTTGACTGTTTGGTACCATCTTGTGACTGAATATTTTGTAGGTTATTGTAAACTCCATTCAGCCATGTTTGCTTTTGTCAGCTTTGCTATTAGAGTCTAATTATTATTTTGAGTATAATTATTATGTCTTGTGGCAAGCAGCCATGTAATACAATATTTTACACCTATATTATATTATATTATATTATATTATATTATATTATATTATATTATATTATATTATATTATATTATATTATATTATATTATATTATATTATATAAATGTTACTTTATTAAAAAAAGAACATTTTATAGTGTACCTATGCAGATACATACAGTTGAAGTCAGAATTATTAGCACTTCTGAATTACAAGGCCCCTTGTATATTTTTTCCGCAATTTCTGTTGCTTAAGAGGCTTAATAACATTGACATTAAAATTATGTAAAAAAATAAATAAATAAAAACTGCTTTTATTCTCTCAGAAATAAAACGAATAGACTTTCTTCAGAAGAAAAAACTATTGGAAATACTGTGAAAAATTCCTTGCTCTGTTACTCATCATTTAGAAAATATTTAACAATAAAATCACAGGAGGGCTAATAACTGTAACTTGAACTGTATGCTTGATTTTTTTTTTCGACTTTTGTTTTAGAATGCAATAATGTGCACCTATTGCAAAGCTGCTTTTGAACAATAATTATTGTGAAAAGCATTATACCGGTAAACCTGAATTAAATTGAGTTGTCAGCTTTCTGGCCAAGAGTTTGCAAAGTGGTAGACCTCTGTGCTTGATCTGGATGAGGATAAACCACATTTGAGGCCCATGGTCCCTGTGTGTTTTTTTCCCCGCGGAGTGTATTTGGCCACTGCTCCAGCTGCTCTGGTTTGAGGAAGTGTTCTCATGTCACCTGATCCTCATGACTCAGAGGAAGCTCACATCCCTGGAAGCTTGAGTTACTGCCGTACACTTAAACAAAGCTGGTTACTTGGACGTGACACACAAACAGCTCACCTCACACATTTCAGGAAGAGTCATGGTTGGACGCATACATTATTTAAGGACAGAGTACAAAAAGATGTTTTGCAAAACATCAATACATTGAAGTATTCCGATAATCTCCTGAGAAGTAGGTCAGTGCAGATTCAATTGACTAAATCTCTGGAGGAATCATTTTCTAAGCATAAGTACGCCACTAATGATATGTTTTCACAGTTTTTCTGAAGTGACTTTCTTTCTGCAAATGTCCATTCTAGGCATAACCAAATAGAAATCTGTTTGACAGCGTATTGTAAAGACCAAAGCATCTCATTTCACTCTAAAGAGACTGACGACGAAGTCTCAGGCTGAGAAATTTGGGGCACGGTCTGCATTTGTGATGAGATTAGTAACTTCAATTAGCATTTAATAAATAGACTATTGTTACTTCAGCAGCAGCACAGAAATGCACAGCATGTTGTCGAGCTGGTGTATGATGTGTGGAAATACATTATGCACCTTAGTTATGGGATTAATAATTCAAATCGCAACAGTTGCAGCATACACATTGTGTAACCGAATATTTTTTGCAAGACAGTGAAACCCTTCACCCTTATCTTTCTCACTGATTTTCCCTCTTACTTATTACTAAAGTTTTCATTGTGTACAATAAAAATTGGAGGGAAAATTTGTATTGGAGGGATAGTTTTAGGATGCTGATGCAAGATATGCTATCACTTTTGTTGCTAACTGAAAAACGAACATTTTAAAGGAATAGTTTTGATTTTAATCTACTTTACCTTATAGATCATTCAAGATGTACTGAATGTTATTTCTTTTTCTCCATGCAATATTGTTATTATTATTTTTGGGCTGAAATCATTGGTGATTCATAAAACCCAAAACAAAATCTAAAAAATAAACTATAATATAATAATAAAGGTGGCGCAGTGGGCAGCACATTCGCCTCAAAGCAAGAAGGTCACTGGTATAAGCCTTGGCTGGGTCAGTTGGTGTTTCTGTGTGGAAGTTTGCATGTTCTCCCCATGTTCACGTGGGTTTCCTCCGGGTGCTCCAGTTTCCCGCATAAGTCCAAAGACATGTGGTACAGGTAAATTGGGTATGGTAAAATTGACCATAGTGTATGTGTGTGAGTGTGAATGAGTGTGTATGGATGTTTCCCAGTGATGGGTTGCAGCCGGAAGGGCATCCGCTGCGTTAAACTTATGCTGGATAAGCTGGGGACCCTAGATTAATAAAGGGACTAAGCCGAAAAGAAAATGAATGAATGAATAATAATAAAGAGCGACAGGGTGTCTCAGTGGTTAGCACTGTCACCTTACAGCAACAAGACCACTGGTTCGAGTCCTAGCTGGGCCAGTTGGCATTTCTGTGTGGAGTTTGCATGTTCTCCCCGTTTTCGCGTGGGTTTCCTCCGGTTGCTTCGGTTTATCCCCCAGTCCAAAGACAATTAGTATAGGTGAATTAGATTAACTAAATTGGCCGTAGTGTATGAGGGAGTGTTTGAATGTGAGAGTGTATGGGTGTTTCTCAGTACTTGTACTTGTACTTGTACTTGTACTAGTACTTACATATGCTGGACTAGTTGGCAGTTCATTCTGCTGTGGCGACCTCTGAAATAGAGACTAAGCCGAAGGGAAATAAATAAATGAATATAATAAATAAAAATTATAGGCTGCGTCCAAAAACGAATACGTCAATACTATATAGTATGCAAAAATCAGTATGCGAGCTGTGTAGTATGTCTGAATTCATAGATTTCGAAAATCAGTATGCGAGAAGTACCCAGATGACCTACTACTTCCGGCGAGATTCTGAAGTGCGCATCCCACGCATGCTACACAATCCCATGATGCCCCGAGAGAATTCATGAATGGGAGTGAAGCTACGAAACTGATGCAGATAGGTCACGTGACCATGACAAAATGGCGGATCTAGTATGTTCGAATTTGATTCATACTGCTCCCATTCATACTGTATAAAACGTACTTTTCTAATGGCCGAGTAGTATGTTTAAATTAAAATGCAATACCTACTGAGTATTAGGCGGTTTCATATGCAACCATGAAGTTTTTTTAACTCTTAAAGTCCTGCTTGTAATTGAATTGTTTTTTATGTACGACCACAAACCCTGGTTTTTGATGTTCTATTGAAGAAAAAAACTTTACGAGGTATATTAAAGGGATGGTTCACCCAAAATTGAATTGTTTACAAAGTTTACTACTTGTTTGAGTTTCTTTCCTCAGGTAAACACATAAAAAAGTTATTTTGAAGAATGCTGAAATGCACTAACCATTGACTTTTCCACAGTGTTAGTTTTTCCTATAGAAGTCAATTCAATAGTCAATATCTTTTGTGTTCAACAGAAAAGAAAACTCATAAAGGTTTGGAACCACTTGAGGGTGAATAAATGATGAATAAGTTTTAATTTAAGGGTGAACTATCCCTTTAATGGCAATTTTTCATTGAGCTTTAATTCAATTCAGTTCAATTCACCTTTATTTCTATAGCGCTTTTACAATGTAGATTGTGTCAAAGCAGCTTCACATAGAAGATCATAGTAAACTGAAACAGTGTCAGTTCAGTTTTCAGTGTTTAAGTTCAGTTCAGTTGAGCTCAGTTCAGTGTGGTTTAATAATCACTACTGAGAGTCCAAACACTGAAGAGCAAATCCATCGATGCGCTGCTCTACAGATCCCGAACCATTCAAGCCAGTGGCGACAGTGTTTAATAACAGCTTCAAGGGGCTATTGGGAAACAATTAAAGGAAATGTGATCCACTTTAAGTATGCTAAAAAGATGCAGTTAGAACAGATATTAAACACAGATATAACATTGCACAAACAACTGAAAATAAAATTAAAAAATTTTAAGTAATGAAACTACGGGAGTTTTCTGGGAGAAATAACAAAACAGGAGATGGGTCTGAAATACGAGAGACTCTCGGGAAAAACGGGAGTGTTGGCAGGTATGGAATCTGAATCAGAAAGAGCTTTATTGCCAGGTATGTTCACACATACGAGGAATTTTTTTTCGTGACAGAGCTTCTACAGTGCAACAGGATAACAGAGACAGGACAAAAAACAGATAATAAATATATTTAAAAAAAAATACAAGTAGTGAATGCAAAATAAAAGCAGAATCAGTTCGTCTATTTTGTTGGGTAGAGAGCAGACATTTGGCAGATGGATGCTAGGCAACGCGGTCCGAAATCCGCGCTGTCTGAGTTTCACAAGCGCGCCTGCACGCTTTCCTCGTCTGCGCGCTTGAAAGCGTTTGAGTAGCACTGCTGCTCCGCCGACTACAATGTCCAACAGAACATCAGATAAATCCAGCTATGGAAAAATATTTGGTGGTGTATGTGCCCGAATGTCCAACAATTCGTCTCTGGTGAAACTAATTGTAGGAATGTTACTCAAGACAGGACAAACTAACAAAAACACAAACACTGATGCAGAGCACGACATATAGTGATACCAATAAAACAAACATAAGAAACTAATATAAACAAACATATTTTATCCTAAATAATTACTTATGCAATCTTAATATATTTATTAAACCCATAGCTTAAACTACTTCCTTTTAAGCTGAAATTACTTCCTTTCACACTGAGAATTCATGCATATACACATGAAATCACTTGCATATATGTATATACGCAACTAACTGTATATGTGTTTGTTAATTTTATTTTGTATGTTTGCAGGAGTGTTTTTTGGATGATTATGCACACATCGAGTTAACATTCATATGTGAGAGTTTATAGGTGCATATGCATAGATCGAGTTTATATGTACGTGCATGTGTATAGGTGTGGTTGCATGCAGCGAGTTAATATGTATGTGGGTGTTAATGTGGGGGTTTATGCGAGGATCGAGTTTATATGTATATGCGAGTGTGTATTGGTGTGTTTGCATGCAGCGGGTTTATGTATGTGCTTGTGTTAATGTGGGTGTTTATGCGAGGATCGAGTTTATATGTATATGCGAGTGTGTATAGGTGTGTTTGCATGCGACGAGTATATTCATGTGCGTGTGTTAATGTGGGTGTTTATGCGAGGATCGATTTTATATGTATATGCGAGTGTGTATAGGTGTGTTTGCATGCGACGAGTATATTCATGTGCGTGTGTTAATGTGGGTGTTTATGCAAGGATCGAGTTTATATGGATGTGCGTGTGTATGTGGCTGTATGTATGCGTCAAGTTTTTATGTATATACGCAAGTTTCATATATGTTGTTTTAAACATCCAATAATATAGGTGTATATGTGAGTAATTTATAGGTGTAAATGCACGTGTTTTATATATGTGTTGATAAGCAAAGTTTGATTTAAATCCTACACAGCGCCTCATACTCCCTCTCAATTGAATTCAAGTTAATTCAGTCTAGTTCAGTTTAATACAGTACAGTTCAATTCAGTTCAGTTCAGTTCAGTTCAGTTCAGTTAAATTCAATTCCGTTTAGTTCAGTTCAGTTCAATTCAACTCAGTTCAGTTCAGTTCAAACATGCTTTATTGGTATGACAAATGTTACAAGTATATTGCCAAAGCATTTGTGATGTTTACATTAAATAGTACACATGAAAATAAATGACATAATAGTAGTGATAAAAAACAATAATTAACAGTATATTAACAATAAACATTTTAAGATAAAACAATAATGATAAACAGTCTATTGACAATCAACATTTTACGATAAAACCATAATAAACAGTCTATAAAGAGTCAACATTTTTGGATGAAACAATAATAATGAACAGTCTATTTAACAATCAACATTTAGGATAAAACAATAATAATAAACAGTATATATACAATCATGGCGACCCCAAATGAATAAAGGGACTAAGACGAAAAGAAAATAAATAAATATATATACAATCAACATTTTACGACAAACTGATAAAAATAAACATGATATAAACAATCAACATTTTAGCATAAACCAATAATAATAAAGTCAATTTAACAATCAACATTTTTGGATAAAACAATAAAAAATAAACAGTATATTCAACAATAAACATTTTAGGATTCATTTATAACAATTCAGAATTCAGTGCGCGCGCGTGCGTGTGTATATGTGTGTGCGTGCGTTTCTCTCTCCCTCTCTCTCTCAGATACTGACTCGCCAGTGGCTGCAGCAGTCACTCACTCACTCACTCTCTCACTCACTCCTGTGCTTGTAGTTTGCGATATTGCATGTACATGAGCAGTCCGTCACTCAGGAGCGAGCGCGCGTGGATTTTAACGGAGGGCTCGCTCTCATCGCCTGCTTTTAAACTAAACCAAACACACGCTTGCGGCATTGAGAGACCAGCAAACTCAGTGTTGTTGTGAGCTCCAGCGGGGGTCGGATCGGCGGGAATGGCTTCGTCTCCTTGCGGCGGTGGGAACTTTGATTGCGGGTTGGAGATCCAAACTCGCTCGGTGGAGCAAACGCTCATCCCGCTCGTGTCTCAGGTGAGTCTGGATTACAGAAACTTCTCTGCTGGGTTATTAATCATGCAAAACCCACAGTCACCGCTTAATCTTCCTGTGTGGGCTTTGGAAAAAACAAACTACTTTTCCGTGTTTTGTGTAAAGGTTAACCAGAACCCTGACTGAACCCTTAATTACAACACCAGAGTTTCCGCAAGAAATAAAAACATTGCTGCTGTTTTAAAGTTTATATTGCGTATGAATCTTCAGTCTGTTTGTGTTCTAATTGCTTTTTAGGTTGTAGTGGTGGCACTTGCTTCAGTTTAATTAGCAACTATTGTAGTAATCATGGTATTTTGCGGAAAAATAGGGTTGCCATGGTCATTTAATGTCAATGAAGTTTGTTGTTTGTGTTTGGCAGGATCATATGTTGAATAAACAAGAAGTGAAACTTTGTTGCAGGTTTTTTTTTTTTTTTTTTGAGAGAGAGTATGTAAACTTCTGTTTTAGTACACTCAGAGACTCAAGTTCAAGGCATTTGTTTGGATAAAATATAATGGAAACCCAAAAGGTTATCTGTGCATATTGTGTTTAATTAAGGTAACGTTGGTTTTATATTCGCACATCGCACATTTCAGAAAAAGATTTCTTTGCAAATTTTAAATAGGGAAATCATATTAGCAGCCAATGACAATCAAAGTACACCATTGTTCACCGTCAAATATATAGTGCTAATGTTGTTTTGACGTCATGTGATTTCAGGCGGATTATTCAAAGTACCATGGTAAACAATATAGGGAGCATGTCACAAGCTGTCATTGAATGAATGTGTGAATATAAAACCAACTTTACCTCAATAGTGAAACTTTGTTGCAGGTTATTATTTTGAGAGAGTATGTAAATTTCTATTTTAGTACACCCAGAGACTCAAGTTCAAGGCATTTGTTTGGATGAAAAATAAAGAAATGTGCATTATATGTGCATATTGTGTTTAGTGTAAATTTTTTAATTTGGCATAATAATTATGGTGATTGTTGCAATACTGTCATAACAGTTTAAAATTTTGGCAATTTTGTGCATGCTTGCTTAAACACAAACACTTTTCTCTTTAGACTTGGCTGGGATTTTATATCTTATTTACTTTTAATAAAAATTCTGCCAGCTGGTGAAATTAAGCAATTTCATACATAAGCAAGAGTGCTTTGGTCATAAATATTGACGCATGTGGCTCAATGATTATTTGTTTGCAGAAACCATTGGGCTGATTGGGTCGGAAACACATCTGAGCTCTTATGTTGAACTGAATTGAAGTGTTTCATGCAGTACTTGCTGCTGTAGTCTGATTGTAACCTGCAGTCTGTAGTTATTGTACATAAACTATAATCTTGCTACTGTAGGTGGACAGATCACAGCTGCGGATTTCCATTTCTCATTAAAATATATCAGGTTTCACCATGGTGATGGTGACAACTACACATACCATATGCATGCTGTTTTGGAGAACATGGTGTTTTTTTTTGAAAGCATCTGTGAGAAATCTGTTCCCATGTGATTATCACATGAACAAGTGTTGTCATTTCGAAACCCTAAACATGGTTATACCAGGTATACGTTGTAAATTTTTGAGCTGTTCCAGATGAAGGATGACCAATGCGAAACAGATGTGTTTTTTTTTTTTTCAGCCTCGCTCCTTAATGGTGGTCCTTTGTCATAGTGTAAGACATTTGATTGCCCTGCTACTTTGGTTTGTTTGATTAAGTGTGATTGCTGCTATTCTGAACACTGGTGCACATCAAGTTAAAGGCATGCGACTGAGGCCCAGTAAAAATAATACGTTTTAGATTTAAAACTGCATTTTAGAATGAAAACGATCCACATCCACACTGACATTTGATGTAGCATTTCTAAAAAGATCTCCATCCACACTACACCACTGAAAATGCACATCACGTGACCACATACTCACTGACATTCGCTGCAGCATATGTGCACGTCTGAGCTCCAGGCAGTAGGCGGGTGCTTTGAGCACACCTCCCCCTATGAGAGCAGCGCATGTCAGACAGTTCATACTTATATATATATATACACACACACACACACACACATATATATATATATATATATATATATATATATATATATATATATATATATATATATACATATATACAGTTGAAGTCAGAATTATTAACCCCACTGTTTATTATTTTTCCCCAATTTCTATTCACCGGAGAATACAATTATCTTTGCCATGATGACAGTAAATAATATTTGACTAGATATTTTTCAAGACACTTCTATACAGCTTAAAGTGAAATTTAAAGGCTTAACTAGGTTAATTGGGTTAACTAGACAGGTTAGGGTAATTAGGCAAGTTATTGTATATCGATGGTTTGTTCTGTAGACAGTCGGAAAAAAAATTTGCTTAAAGGGGCTAATAATTTTGACCTTAAAATGGTTTTTAAAAAATTAAAAACTGCTTTTATTCTAACCAAAATGAAACAAATAAGACTTTCTTCAAAAGAAAAAATATTATCAGACATACTGTGAAAATTTCCTTGCTCTGTTAAACATAATTTAGGAAATATTTAAAAAGAAAAAAAAAATTAAGGGGGGCTGATAATGTAACTGTATATATGCGTACAGTGAAGATGACTATTATAAATATGTACCTACAGGATGACTCAACATTTTTAGTATCTGTTAGGTTGTTAATATCAAAATGAATATAGGCAGTTCCCCTATATCATGTTTTCATTTTATTGTTGAGATAGTGAAACAACGTAGCCAGGGTTAATCGAATGAGGTTACCTTTCCCTTTGAAAATTTACCTGACGTGTTCTCGGGAATTTGTTTTCCATATCAAACTTGCGAAGTCTGAACTTAAGGAAAGGGTGCAAGACTAAATTTGTGCACCTAGTACTGAGGAAAAAGCCCCAATTAGAATGTCTGTAGCCACGCCTTTTCAGACGTCTCCATTTCCCCATCCACACTGACACGGAGCAGCAGCGGTTTAAAACCAAAACAGCCTCTTCAGCATTTTCGTTCTTTTTTTAAAATTTTTTTTTTAATAATTATTTTTTAGGGGTTTTCACCTTTATTGTATAGGACAATAGGGAGTATTGACAGGAAAGCATGGGGAGCAAAGAAAGGGGAAGGATCAGTATAGGACTACGAGGCGGGAATTGAACTCGGGTCACCGTGAGCACCAGAGTGCATATGTTGACGCACTAACCACTACACCACTGGCGCCGACTTCAACATTTTTGAAAAGCTCAGTTTTCAGGGCTTGAAAACTCCAGGGTAGTGTGGACGGAAGGCATAACCGTAGCAAAACTTGTGCATTTTAAAACTAAAACGCATTAGTGTAAACAGGGACTAAGTCCATTTCCAAACAAACTTACTAAAATATGAACAGACATCTAAAAGAATCAAAAACAGGTCATGAATTCTCATGCACACCTTGGTTGTTGTCATTACATTTCAAAACAGTTGTTAAAAATGCTCAGCAGATCTTTGTGTGCAATGGATGATTTCATGGAGTGCTTTGACACCTTGACAGACTTTGTAAGCTCTTCGAGATCTCCATATTTGTGCATCTCTGATCTTGCTCTGTTTGTTTGCCACTAGCATATGCTAATTATGTTTTATTCTTCTAGTCTACAGTATATTAAATTGCACCATCATCGCTTATATGATTCATCATTAGGCATCATCACAGTCTGCAAACATGTCATACCCAAGTTCATTACATCCAAGTTGCACAGTGTAATTTGTGATGATCTCATAAGATTGCTGAAATTGCACAGTCTGCAGAAGGCTTTAGATCTGACATCATTAGATTATCTTGCTCCATTCCACCCTACAGAGGACAAGTGGTTTGGAGAATTAATGGATGGACGGTCCATGCTAATTGAATTGCAGGTTGGTTTTGTCTTGTGACGGGAGATGATTGCTGTGTCTTTTGAGAGTGTTGTTTAAGGTTTGCTAGTTAGTGATGCTCACTAGGAAGGCTGATGGTAATGAGGCTGAAAGGTCAGTGTTAGAAGACATGCTAATCGCCCATTCAGTGGACCTTTGGGGTAATGGGACCTTTTTCAGAGCTTTGCAGATTCCGGACAATAGATGGTCAAAGTGGCCTTGGTCACAACCCTTCCCCCTACTACAGTTTTGTCAAATGCAATCGTGCTCTTTCTGTAAACATTAATGACCAGATAGAAATGTAAAATATGTTGGCCAAGTTCCCTGAATTGTGTGGAATTGGATTGCACAGTTGGAGGGCACTTTGAAATCGTCTCCAAAAAAACGAGGCTGTTGTTTGATTTCTTCAAAAGGGATTTGAGCGGAATTAAAAAAAGTATTATAGATTCAATTTTCATTGTGAGGCATGAAGTTTAAAAGTAAAACTGTAAGACCGACCGTGCAGAGGTCAGTTGAGTGCCCTCACTAGGGATCTGAGCATGATAATGGGGAGGAAATGAAAGCTTCATGTTGGCGAGAGGGTTTTCAGAGCTTATTTAGTGACTCATTTTCACTATTGTGATATCGAGCATCCTCATGCATGGATAGACACACGCGCACACACACACACACACACACACACACGCGTGCGTGCGTGCACATACACAAAGAGGCACTGATCTCCTCCAGTTATACTCTCTGTTATCATTCTTACTTTCACAACTGTGTAATTACTGCTGTTATCCTCTCAGGCCAAGATCAGTCTGTCTGTGTTTTTGCCTGTTGGCCCAGTCTGGCATCATATTTAAGACACTGACAGTTGCTGAAAAGCTTTCTCTGTTTTTTATTAAACTGCTGTTTCTATATTGTCATTGAAAATGGATGTTGATGTGGTGGATATATATATATATATATATATATATATATATATATATATATATATATATATATATATATATATATATATATATATATATATATATATATATATATATAGATAGATAGATAGATAGATAGATAGATAGATAGATAGATAGATAGATAGATAGATAGATAGATAGATAGATAGATAGATAGATAGATAGATAGATTTATTTATATATTTTTATATATATATATATATATATATATATATATATATATATTTATTTATTTATTTATTTATTTATATAGAGATTTTTTTTTTTGCCTAGATACAGTTGTCCCTCGTTATTTGTGGGAGTCACGCTCTAAAAATAACACTCAATAGGTGAAATCCGCGAAGTAGTCAGCTTTATTTTTTACACTTTTTTTTTGATACACTTTTCTCAGACAGACATTACCACTTTTGCACTTTTCTCTCTTAATTAAACTCTCAAAGTTCAAACCTACATAGAAAAATAAGTCCAGTATCATAGAACAAAATCAAAAATCTATTTATTCCGAAATGACGCCCTACAGCCGCTTAACTTCTACCTTCCTTTTAGCATGTCCAGAAGTTAAAATTTTAATGCAATGGTTAGCATCTTCCTCTGCCTAATGGGAGATACCGCAGGCGCCTTTGACTGATGTTTTGTCGACATTGTTGGGAGAAAACTTGCAAACATACAGTACAGCACTTCAGAGTCTCACTGCTAGCGATCGAAGATTTATGTAAATTTAGCAAGCTAAATTCATTTTGTACTGTACAGGAGACACAGCACGGTGATTTATTGACAATGGTCTACAGCCAATCAGACACAGAATGAAATGCACTAATCAGGACGCAGAACACAATGCGCTGTAGAAAAAAAACATGTCAAATTGCACAAAAAATTCCACGAAGCTGCAAAAGGTGAACCGCGTTTTAGCGAGGGACCACTGTATTTAGAAATGCCTACAAAGAGTTGGAGTACTTTTACATTGCAACAAAATACCTAAAATGTTTTTAATAGTTATGTATGTGACCGTGTTGTCAATACAATTCTCGTTCACAAATATCTAGGGTTGTCACGATACTGGAATTCATTTTAGCGCTCTGGAGCACGTTCTTAAACAGTGCTGATTTGCCATTGTGTTCACATGCTCAACAAAAAATTACTGTGATTGGCCTTGAAGCTCATCAGTTCACCGAACTCACCGCTGTTTACTGAGTGTAACCACAGATACAGAGACACTATTATATGATTAAGTGTAATATATCAATCAATTGTGGAGTTTCTCAAGGAAGTATTTTAGGTCTAATATTTTTTCTTTTATATAATAATGATTTTAAAAGTAGCATGTTCAGAGGAACTCTATGTTGATGATGCCGCAATTTTAGCATTTCATCAAGACAAAAGGGCCCTGGAAGAAATCATGAGTTCCCAGTTAAGAAGTTTGTACAACTGTTTTTTGGATAATAAATTTTCTTTACACATAGGTAAGACAGAAGGCTATTTTATTTGCTTCAAGAGTGAAATTAAAGAAATACAATATTTTTGTGGTTGGGATTAATGGTTTGATAATTGAGTCAAAAATGTTGTAAATTATTTGGGAAGTTTAATAGATAATAAATTATCAGTGGAAAAATTAGGTTCTTAGCAAGGCAAGCTGATCTGTCGGATGTTCATTCTTTAATTATTGGCAGGAGCTTTGATTCAAACCCATTTTGATTATGCTACCTCATTTTGGTATAGTAGCAGCTTACAGAGTATGCAGGAAAATTACAAAAGGCACAAAATAAATTAGTACGCATAATTTAAAAATGTCAGTTATTTTAAAAAATTGGGTATGTTAACTGTTAGTAATAGAGTATGTTTTTTTCTATAACTTGCAATGATACGTACAACGTTTAATAATGTGGTTCTTAGTTATTTGGTGTACTATATTCAAATGGTGAGGCAACAGCATTCATATAGTACTAGGGGTTGGAATTTTAATATTTGTCTATTTAAATTTAGAAGTCTAATAGGGAAAATATGTTTTCATATACAAGTGCAGTCATGTGGAACAAATTACCTAAATCGATCAAGAAAAATAAAAGTCTTTTAAGGAGGTTCAAAAAAAGCAATCAAAAGATGGTTGTTTGAGGATAATTAGTTTGCATGGTGGATAATGATGTTTTATTTTCATATATTATTGTATTGTGATAGGGTTACAGCTGTTAGAGCATCCGCTGCGTAAAACATATGCTTGATAAGTTGGTGGTTCCTTCGACTGTGGTGACCCTTAATTAATAGAGGGACTAAGCCAAAAAGAAAATGAATGAATGTATTTGTAAATAACTTTGTTCTTGTTTTAAAATGTGGAGGTACTGTTTGTTTTATGCATCATCTGTATTTTGCAGCTATACTTTCTTTTTTTTACAGCGAGGACCACAATGGAAACAAGCCCAGGGCTTATTGTGTTTTTATCCTCAACAGTTTGATTTCAAAATGTATGGGATACTTGTTCATTTTTGTACAGCTTGTTTACAATTTGTCAAATAAAAATTTAATTCTATACATTTTGTAGAAATACTCTAATAATTGCCTTTTTACCTGAGGAATTTAAAAAAAGCTTAAGAAATAAGAGCATTTTAAAAGCCACATTGCATATAAAATGTATTATTATTTATTGTATTATTAAAGTTTTTACCTTTCTATTTATGTTGATGATTGAAACCCTTTTTGAATTTACAGCCTAATGATCATACCTGAGACTAATAAAACCACACAGAACAATCATAACATTTTCAAGTTTCAGTTTCACAGTACGTGCTATGGTTTTGGATTTTGAACCAAAGCCAGGACAGGATTTATGAAATTACCAAGTCTTTGATCTAATCAGAATGCTTTTAAACGGCTGTGACAAGAAGGCTTGTTATTTCATATTTGCGTTAGCCGTGTCCTTATTCTGCAGGACTAAGTGTTGTTTTTCCAGAAAAAAAGGATTTCAGCGATAATTGGCTGGAAATACTTGCTCTGCTTTAGTTTATTAGATTGAGCCCTCGTGCTTTTGTAAGCTTCGTGCCTTCTGCACTTATGTGAACCTCTGAATTCTGAAAGGTGGTGAAAGTGAGAGATTTTTGTGTGTTTGGTTAAGTACACAATTCAACCAAAGTTACATTTCATATGCAATCCCTCATGATCTGGAAAAGTTTTGTCTTAGTGCTTCAAAGCTGTACTGTAAAAACACATTTAATGTGCCATGCGTGGATTAGTCTCTGTTCTGTAGAACGTCAAAAACGAGACTCTGAGTTGCATGTAATCACAAGAGAATTTCCTAGGAAATGACATCACAAGGAGCACTGTTAAGATAATACATCACCTAAGAGCACAAAGAGTAAACCTGGAGCCTCCTGCAGAGAATGTGACAAGAAAGATGGATGAATGTGTGCTCAGTGTAAACTGCTTGGGATTACATGACCGAAAACCCTTCAGTGGCAGAACAAAGCAAGCTTCATGCTCAGTATGCATGAATGTATGTATGCGTGAATGCATGTTCTCTGTGTTGACTTGACTGCATGTAGTCCATTGTGCTCCATGTGTTTGTTTAAGCAGTGGAGGTGTAAAAACGGGAAGCTAGAACTGATAAGAGCCTTATTGTCAACTCCACCCCCCATCTAGAAAGTTCTGTAGTTGTAACTGATCCTGCAAACTGTTCGTACCATGTACTTGAGTGACAGGACATATAAGGTTGATATAAAAAGTGATATAGTCATTTGACAGTCTGGATTTTTCCTAGGAAAGTGACTTTATTGCTCTTAAATGTTACAAACCACATCATATAGTGAAATGCTTATTAAAGTTTTATTGTTATATTTTTGGGAAAAATTCATTGATTCAGTTCACGTCAGCGCCAAATGTTTGGAGACTTAATTGGTTATCTTAATAGTTAAATATTAACATTTTCACATTATTGCTCGCTCCAATAGTTAAAGGGCACCTATTTTACCTCTTTTTTAAGATTTAAGAGAAGTCTTTTGTGTCTCCAGAATGTGTCTGTAAAGTTTCGTCTTAAAACACGCATCAGATTATTTATTATACCTTTCAGAATATTAGAATTTTCTGCTCTGAACAACCATGTAGCTGTTTCTGTTGCCTGTGCTTTTAATGCTAGTTCTCCCCGCCCACCATTCCCACATTCCTGTCAGAGTGTGCCTTAATCTCTGCCTCGGCAGTGTCAGATAAACAGCAGAATGAAGACATGAAGGAAGCAGATTGCAGGTTTGTGAGAAATATTACAGTAAGATGTTCCCCAGTGATTATTTGATGTATTTATGATATATTTGATGCATTTATCATGATGAAAAATATCACGGGTTCACTTTATTGTGATTACTGCTCTAAAATAAGTTCTGTTTAAATGTCTGAGTAAAAAAACAAAACAACTTTTCCCCCCCATTGAACAAAAAACATTTTATTTTGGGAAACATTTACAGTAAACTTGTCAGGCTAAATAATTAAAATACAAACCGTGGTAAACCTTGAAACCTGTTATCATCCCATGCCATTTATCGGCTGTTATTTTCCTTTCTTGTCTCCCCGCATTAGTATTTATTAGTGGTGCAACAATCACAAATCTCACAGTTCGGATTACACTATAATTTTTTTAGTCCCCTATTGGTTTCTTTTGGTTTCTGAAAATAAAAAGAAGAAATAATCAGCTGAATAAAAATAAATAGTGAAATATTCAGTACTGGGAAAAATTCACTCTTACTACTACTGTTGCTTATAACATTAAATGTATAAATCTAACAGTATAATTTTGAAAACCCATATTTATTTTTAGTCTCATTTTCAATAAATGATTCAGTTATTCACTCAAAACTTCGTTTCATTGCCAGATGATCATTTTTGAAGAATTATTCAGTGGCATATTTTTGATGGCTGGTTGTCACCACCATTTTGGATTTTTTAAACACAGATTTGAATGCAGCGATTCGAAGGATTAATAAACATGCAAATCGCCATGATTTTTATAATTTTTGTTGTGTGGGTGTTGAGATCCCGAACTTTTAATGAATAATCGTGCAGCTTACACTTAAGGCATTAATGCAGGCTAAACAAGTAGAGACAGAAAACACCTTTAATAACCTAAGAAACCCACCACAAATAACCTACCACAACTTCTTCCATCATCATTATATTTTACAGAAAAGCCTAAATGCTTTCATACATGTGATTTGAATGACGTGAGAGGCGATCTCTCTGCGATCGTTACAAATTTAGGGTTAATCTACAATGTGTCGCGGGCCACTTGTATTATGAATCGTGGGTTGTGATCTGTATGAATCACGTTATACCCCTAGTATTTATTTGGACTTGGGGGAGAAACCCACGCGAACACAGGGAAAACATGCAAACTCCACATAAAAATGCCAACTGACCCAGCAGAGGCTTGAACCTGTGACCTTCTTGCTGTGAGGTAACCATGCTACCCACTGTGCCACCTTGACGCCTATGGATATTATTACGATAACAATACTTTTTCGATATATTGTGCAGCCCTATTATGTATTATTTTGATGCCTTTTTGTCCTTTCTTGGTGTTTTATGAGGATTTTAGGCACTTCCCACCAAATAGTTCTGACAAAAAATGAAAGATGATAAATATAATCCACTAGTTCTAGTATTAGAATGTGCCAGCTCTTAGACCAGAAGGCTTTTCGCTCTGTGACTTTGTTCTTTTCACCAACATTCAGAATTTCGTCTGGTTTTCACAGCACTTGCTAATTCATAGCCTGTGGGCATAACCTTTCCAAGGCGGCTCTCAGAAGTTGCCCGTCTGATCAGGGGTGCAGTTTGAGTTTCTGCATCAGTGACAGCTTGGCTCTGCTCCAGGCTGTATTTACGTTACATGGCTATGGGACCTGTCATTGAGCAGGAAGAGATCTTAATCACCGCAAGAGTTTGATGGCATTCTTCCTCCCCTAAGCTCACGCTAGGTTCAGGGAAAAGTCTGGGTAAGAGGTGGGCTCCCTCGGCCCCCTGATGTCTTGCTGCCACCACTGATCTTAAGGCTCATGGGTAATACTCCCGGACAAAGAAGCTGTCAGTTCGATGAGCAGGTCAGCTACATTTAGTGTTTCCTGTTGCTGTTTATTAAATTTTAGCTGGGTTTGACTTTTCAGTCAGCCAGTCCTAGCGCTTTTGGTAAACTGTCTTTCCATTACAAAATCTCCACATTTAAGATCTGATTTCTTAAAAAAATCAGTGATCTTCAGTGCCTTATAGATGTACAATATAAAGTGGGTCTCAGACTGGACAAGAAGCACTGCATTAAACTTAATTTTCCCTCGCTATGTAGGCTTGGGCGGTATCCAAATTTTGATACTGTCAAACCTCCTCCCTATTTTACCTCGGTATATGGTATTACTGTAAATAATAAAAAAATGATGACGTAAGGCTCCGATAACATCACCAAACTCTTAGTTTGTGCCTAAACCATTCAGAAACTGAATACCAAACACTAATACTGAAACCATAACAAAATAACAACATTAACAACTTTTATTAGCAACAAATAGCAGTTTATAAAAAAGTGCAAATACAACAGTCAAACCGAATAAAATTAACAAACATCCAGAACAGTTTTTGTGCAATGACGCACACACAAATCAATTAAATTTGACCATGTCCTTAAAGGACTTTTTTTAAAAACTGTGTGGAAAGAGACCATTTCCTTCGCCAAGTAATTTGTCCCTACATCAGTACAGGTTTTTCAATGGACACTGTCCCTTTTTGTACTTTGTTGTTTTCCAGAAGACCCCCATTATCATCGGCTGCGTACTGGCGGTGGACCTAGATGTTGTTGGTCCTGCATCGGAATGCATTGAACTCGGGTCCATCCTCGCTGCAGTTAGTGGATTGTAGTTTCATATATGCAACCTTAGGTTCGAGGTATTTCCATCTCTCGCGGTCACCTTTTTGTTGCACAATTCTGCAAATCTGTATTTACCACCTCTCCCTTCTCGTTCGCTTGAAACCTGAAATACTGCCAAACAGCTGAAGTTGTGTTTTTTTCCGAGACCAGGTCACTTGGTGTGCGACTTAATCCTTGTCTCCTATATAAGTGCATTGTTTTTATGAATGTATAGAAACTGATACCGTTGTGTTTTTAGATACCGCGGTATCTCATATTACCGTATTACCGCCCAAGCCTACCGCCATGTCTTTAAAAGACGAACATTTTTTTACCCCGGTATTTTCAATGGAGTTTCTGCGCTAGCTTGCTGCTACTGATGGTGCTAGCATTTTTATCTAGTTTTATTAGCTCGTTTTATGCTTGAAGAACTAAATGAATGCTTAACTCGGTTTAACTGATTGTATTTTAATTGCATTAAAACATTGATGCTGTATAAAGCTAGTGGCTGAAAAACACTAGCTGTGCATAATCCAATCAAGCTAAATTAATGATTTTTTTTTTATTTGAGCTATTGTAGTCATCTGGTGAAATTGCATTCATCTTGCAATATATATTGCAGAAATACAAAATATCACAAGGTCAGATTTTCCCAATATGGTGCAGCCCTAATGCATTGCCCTTCAGCCTTTAAATAACACCAGACAGCACAGACAGATAATGAATCTCTCTGTTTTTGAGGCTGGGCATTCATTTGTGTCTTCCAGCATGTACTTTGGCACAGAAACAAAGCTGGCTCAAGTTGCTCTGCTTATGGAATGCGAGGGGCTCGTGACAAATACCCACTTACCTTAACAGTAATTACAATAGGCTCATTATTCTTCGGTACTGTACCATGGCTTATATATTCTCTCCCTGTTCAAGTCCTTGACCTCCCTAGACAATCACACCAACATCAACATAAGCTGTGGTATTTTTGCGGCAGTTCTGTATAATGACTTTATAAAAAAAACACTGCAGTTTGTTCTCTAGCAGCTGAATGAGCAGAGCTGAGTCCCCCATAAGTGGCCCCTCTTACTGTGGACGATTTTAATGACCTCAAGAATTTCACATGGTTCGTTTGGGATGTATCTAAGGTTTCAGCCTGGAGGAACACAAATGTTGAGTCCTCTTTTTCTGTCACCCATCACCTGACCTGTGACATCTATCACCTGACTAGGATTGGAAACCTTGAGGGGGAAACTGTGAAGTTGTGCCTGGGTCATATTTCATCCATGCCTTTACCAAAATATAATAACTGTTTAAGGCATATTTTGGATTATATTATTAAAAAGTGGAAGGTATTTGGTACAACACAGACCCTCCCTGGATCAGTACGTCACTCCAAAGTGGATGAAAGAGGCAGGAGGAAACTGGTCAGAGAGACAACCAAGAGGCCTACAACAACTCTGAAGCAGTTGCAGGAATTTATGTCAAAGAGTGGTCATTGTGTGCATGTGACAACAATATCAAAAATTTTCCACAAATGTGGCTTGTATAGGAGAGTTGCACACAAAAAAACCCTCTTCTCATGAAAAGCAACATAAAGTCATGACTGAGCTTTGCCAAAACGCACCTAGAAGATTCCGAGGCCACGTGGACAAAAGTGTTATGGTTAATAGTTTCTCTGTCTCTCTCGAATGCACACTCGGTCTACTTGACGCGCATTCAGTCTCTCTCTCGAGCGCACCCAGTTTCTCTCGCGTGCACACTCAAAATGCCTCCCGTGCATTTGGTCTCTGTCTCGCACACACTTGTTCTCTGCTTTTCATTGACTTTCTTGACTTTTGTCCAGTCTGGCGCCTCATACACGTCGCGTCTTCTTTACGGTGGTTGGTTGGCATCCACCCATCCCACAATGCGTCGCTGCTGGAAGATGTAGGCTAGACTGCAGCCCAAATTAATTAATTTACCAAGTAACGGACAAACGCATCATATTGTAATGATGACAGAGGTAATATATTTAAAAAGTAATGAATTATTGCCCAACACTGGTTACCAGTAGGCCATTCAAGATGTAGGTGACTTTGTTTTCCTCAGAAAAATGAATCAATACTTATGGCTCCTGATGATACATTAAGTTCTTATGAAGCAAGATATTCAGTCTGTGCAAGAAACTGAACATTAAAAATTATTTAAAAAAGAAAATTTTTTTATTTATATTACGTTGAGAAAACAGAAGAAAAAGTGTTTTTATGTTCACAATATTTGTAGAATAGCACCAAGTACTTTTATTTCTGTTATTCACTTATTTGTCCCTTTCTTGTCCCTTGCCCTTCTCTGAATGAAAGAATCAAGGTTTGTCTGATTAGCATGGCCTCATTAGTCAATGCTAGTAGAATGTTGTACACCACCTGACTGCAAAAGCAAGAGCAAGTGGCATTGAGATTAATGGGAATGCTAACGGATGGTTTTCTCTGGTTCGCCTAGACCTCTTTGCTGTGCTCTCAAACCGCTGCTTCTCTCACCTGTTGAGCTCTTTGTTCCTCCAAGAGGCTCATGATCTCAGAGCTCAGCTTAAATAAATCACCTGATACCAGCACAATGTGCTGAAGTCTTTTGTGAAAGCATTTACCTTTCCGCTGTCTGCTGGAGCACTGAAGTCCCAGACAGGCCTTGTTAAACCACCATCATTTAAATACATATGCGAAAGCCTGAAAAAAATCTCCAGTAAAAAGTAGATCTGCTCAGTAGACCATAGGTTTATGAAGCTTCTAAACTACAAAAGGAGCTTCGTTATTTCTTCAGAACCTGGAGCAATCAGAATATCATTTAGATGAGAACAATCTCTCAAGTAGCTTTTTTTAAAGACCAAATTAGACCGGCACTCTTAATCATGGCCTGCCATGGATATTTTGACTATAAAGTGGTTAAAAGCACATGTATGTCACCTGATCAAAAATAGAAATCCGAACTATGAATGTCTTTGGATTTAGATGATGAATTGTAACTTCCCCCTGGCATGTTGACTATTTCCAGAATGCACAAATTAAAGTTCAGATTTTTGTGCAAGACTGACATATAGGGCTGTGAAGAATCCAAGCATGAGCATTCAAATTGGCATGAAGCAAAAGAGGAGACCGCTTATCCTTTTGGTTCTCTCAGATGGTGTATCCCTCAACAATCCCTCCATTAAGAGGATCTAAATGCAGCTCCTTGTGGTAATTACTTCCATCAATCACGTCGCCGTTGAGCTGAAGGGATTCGTGCTGCACATCCCTACTGTTGGCCAGATAAATCCTGATAATGCTGTTAATGATGCTACAGCTAGCCATCGCAGCTTTCCTCTGATTACACTCTGGCTGATCTTTCTAAATGATACTTGGACTCCATAGTGGCCAAAAAGATCTTGGACATACTTGGAGAGAGATGTCCATTCTTTAATTTAGCACTCATCATAGAAAACACATAAAAAAAAAAGAAAGCGCTGCAATCCTGATCTTTGGTGAACACCAGAAAAAGAGGACTAAAACTTTTGGAAGGGTGTGGTTTGACTGTAATATGAACACAGCATTGATCTAAACCATGGGTGCCCAAACGTTTTCTCATGAAGGGCCAAAATTCAAATGTCATTGAGAGCCGTGGACCAAAGATAAATATATTAAACTATATTACGCAAAATTTGCTATGAGTAATTTATTTAATAATATTTCCAAATAAATAGAAAACATTACGTTAAATCGTATTAACTAAAGCAGTATAACATTTTAAATTATAACTTATTGGAATAAAAACATAATCGCATATAACACAGAGAAATTCCATGCAGAATACACTAGTCAAGCAGAATCTGCCTTTGCCTTGATTTGCTCACCAAAGTCTCTGCGTCATCCTCTTTCCGTGTGATGTTATGCACATTGTAAACCAAATTCCAGCATTTAAATGGGAACATTTTATCTCAGTTAGCTTTTTTTGTAGATTAACAAAACAAACAAATAAAAGGCTACATTAAATTTGAAACCACAATTTCTAAACCATCCCCATCATTCTCCCTCTCCTCTCAGATGGCACGGTGGGCCAAGTCAAAGTTTACCATGGCCCTAGTTTGGGCATCTCTGATCTAAACAAACCAAAAACAAGCTACAGCCAAAGAATGCACAATATGCTCAAGCACACTTTTTTTTTTTTTCTAGTTTTAATGCATCGCAGTGTTGCCATAAATGTGAATGCTAATCACATTAGAACTAAATGTATCATTTTCTTTTCTCACTTAGTCAGTTATTTTCTTCTTGTACTATTTTCCTGGTTGCATTCTCACTTTCGCTATAGAAACTTTGAAATCTCGTAAGATGGCCGACAGTGACATCAAGCCCTTTATTCAACAAAATCAACAACTGGAAGAAGCAGGATGCTGTCATCAGAACTGTGTTTGTTATGTGACTTGTATTTTGTGATAATGGAGATTGAATGTAGACAAATTATTAGATTGAAATAGCAAAAGAAGGACTAAATCACCTGTGATAACTGGTAGTACTACATGTCATCAAGGCTGAGAATCGCACAATGCGACAGACAACAGTGAAAGTAAATGTTCTGATGTTTTGTATGGCATGCATTTGCCCAATCAGCATACACTTATGTCATTGTAGCTCCTATTGTTTTGGATTAGACCCTACTGTAATTTAGTTCCCCAAAATGGTGTTCTAAGAACTAAAATTGTTTGCAGTTCCAGCGAGAAAAGTACAGCTACAGAAAAGTAGCTACTTCTGTCAGTAGTTCTAGGACCTGTGAATAAGTTTCTTTGGTGCAAAAGCAAATTTAAATTCCTATGAAGCATGACCGCACCTTAAATGCCAAAGCTAACTGCTGAAGTCTAAAAATAGCAGAGAAATAAGAGGACTTGGGGAGTTCAGCCAAAGAAAATTAAAAGTAATTTCAGAAATGGAGCCAGTTATTACTTGTTTTTTTGTAACATGAATCAAGGAAACGTTCATAAAGACCAGGGATGGTAAGAAAGGTAAAAGTGGGCAGATTACATTTTTTTATGTTGGCTTAAAGGAACGCTCCACCTTTTTTTTTTTTTTGAAAAAGGCTAATTTCTGGTTTCAAGGTACCCTCTGAAAACAGCCGCATAATATCACTCCGCCTGGTGCAGCAGCAGAGTTTCTTGATTATTACACCAGAATGAGAGTATAGTTCCAAGTAATATTGACATAGAAATTAGTAATTGTAAAATTTTCTGTCAGATTTATTACAGAATGTAACTACACAAGTACTCTATGGCCCCGTTTACAGTCTCAGGTCTTGATACCCAATTCCGATTTGTTGCCTATATCTGCTTTTTTTGCCTGTCTGTTCACACGTTCTTTTAATTGTGACCCATATCCGATTCATGTCTTTACACTTGGCATACAATTTATGATGTTGCGTATGCGTAAAGGCGGGTTCTAGCATTTGCGCCACACTAGCCACAATGGACGAAATTGTCTTGCTTTTAGCTCTGCGAAATATGCGAAGTTCGCCCAACTTTAAAATGATTTTGAGGCAGAGGCCACTGTTCAGAGAAATTTGTGGGCACGAGAGAGATCTCCGATCTGGTGGGAGCAAACTGTGGCGACTGACCACTTTCCTCCTCCATGTTTTCTCTGTTGTTGTTGTTTACCGCGTTGACGTCTGCTCACATGCTCTTCCTTTTAACCGTGGAGAAGTACCACGTTGTCGCAAGTTTAATGATGTACAAAACGGAGTGCCTCAATAAATCTAATCTGCCTGTTTACATGGTAGTCGCATTCTCGCATATTCAGATTATGTCTGATTTATTTCCACATATGAAGGAGGCCTGAAACTGATCTCTGAATATCCGAATGCATGCATTTTTTTTGTGTTTTTTTTTTGTGTTTACATGGTTAGAACAAATACGATCTATGTTCGGAATTGGGTCACATATAACTGGCAGTGAAAACGGCGCCTTTGTAACTCTTTTTTTTTTATGGAAATTTGAATTAAATACTAATCTAATTCAATTCATTATGTTAAGCTAAACTAAAAGTGACCCCGTCAGAACAAGAAATCGGTTGACTCAGTTGACTTGACTTTAAAAATGGGCCTTTTTCAAAAAGGTGGAGTGTTCCTTTTAAGGCGTCGGTGGTTGGGAATGTTTTTCTCTCTGAGGCTTCATTGAGAGGATTGACAAGGTGTTTTCCCGTGGGCAAACTGACTCCAAGATGATCTGGCTACGGTCACAGGGCACACATATTTACTGTGGTCTGGTTGGTCCAGGCGAGAGTTTTATGTCTTTATGGTATCTCGGGGTGACAGAAGCTACAGCTGCTGACAGGTGGCCATCACATTAGAGTGACAGTAGACACATTCTTTTTGTTAAGTCAAATCCAGTTCATGATGCCAATCAGTTAATAATTTTACATGAAAAGTAAAAAAAAAAACACTTAATTTTTAAAAATCTTTTATGTTATTCTGAAGGATTGTTATAACATTATTTTATTTCACTCTTTTTAATGTGTTGTACAGCTCAGTTATTTGGTCACTCAAATATCGTTTTTTTTTTTTTTTTAAATACTCATTATTTAATTATGTTCCATATTTCCGAGCCTCTGTTTGTATTTGGTAAGGTACATTCCACTATGCAAACACTGGTGTGGTCACTACATTCCCCATTGAGGCTCATGTTTCATCACTCTCACTGGATGAATGAGAATGTTTATGTGTGGTCAATGGGTGTCTCACTTAGTGTTAGCAGGGGAAATGGGGCCAGAGGTCAACCTCTCCATGGCTAGACCTGGGTACACACTTGGTTACGTGTAATGAGGGATCTGTTGACATGGAAAGCCCATGTGGTCTACCAAAGAGTAACATCTAATCTAGTTTTCTGAGGTTAGTCCGGTTTCTCGTTTAAGGAACTTTAGCTTTTTGCTCTGACTGTCAATTTTAAACTTTCTTGATACTTGTGGAAGCCTGTTTTTACACTTAGAGTATGAAAAAATAATAGGGTAAATTAATAAAGGTAAAGAATTTTCTTTTTTATCATTTTTTTTTTTTTTTTTTTTTTTTACTTTTTTTTTTTTTTCATATCTGGGATTTCATATTCCACAATTGTGATTTAAAGCCACAATATGTAAGATTTCTAAATTTAAAATATCCAAAAACCATTAGAACAGTGTTACATATTTTGCTGACTTAAGTAATTTTACATTACATTATGCCAAATGTTTTGTAGAATGTTCAAATCCAGAGAGAGAAGCAATTTTTAGTAGTGACGTTAGCTACGTTTGCATCCACCTATTTTTATGCGGATTTTGGATCTGTGCATAAAAAACGGTTGATGGAATCGCCAAGATGCGCATACATTTTGAAAATGTGCATAAGCGCGTAACTGAGTAGGATAAACTTTTTATTCAATAAGAAAAGATGCGCATAAACTACAATGGAAACACTTTTATCGAACAAATTCCAGGATGCGCATTAAAAAAAGGTCATGTGAATTGAATTGTTAGTAATGATAAAAATGTGTGAATGGATGAGCCAGCAGGCTGAGCACACTGTAAAACATCTGAAATGTTGTTTTCTTCATCCTAAAATGCCTTAACCATCTCAGTATTAGTGTTATTATATTATTAATGACCTCCAGAAATGACAAGAGCGTCTGTGCTCCGCGTCTCCTGCCACTGCGCGTTCACTGCGTGTTAGAATTGCCTTTTAAGGTGCAAGTCATTTATTAAATGAAGAAAAGATTCACGCAGCTTCTCTTATCGCAGCAAATTTTTACTGTTGATATTTGGCGCCAGATAATCAGGAAGTGACTATTTTGTTCTCTTTGACTTGTTTGATATAAACGCTGCTTTATTCCCACGTCTTTGCGATAATCCAGTTTTGCTCATAAAGTTAATTTGCATCTTTGGATGGAAACATAGCTATTGATTTTGTCTTGTATATCTATGCTAATGACGTCACACACCATTGATTTCCTGATTGATTTCATATAAAACAGGGAAACACCAAAGATGCGTCTATGTTGTGGTGGGTTTTATTAGACGGCACAGAGCAGCTTTATAACAAAACTTCAGACCTGAATTATGTTCCAAGTTTTAGAATGTTTTGTAAATTTTTTTTCTTTGTTTTTAGGATTCCACATATGTGACCAAAAAAGTCAATCTTTAACGTTTTTTTGTCCATTTTAGTGGACATGAGGTCAGTTGTACCTCAAAAACAATATACCAACTTGAAATTAAAAAATAAACTACTACAAATTGTTGATCTTTACTTGAAATTTCCTCTGAAGAATACAACTTATATTGAGTATAGAATTGAAACATCCATTATACAACTGAAGTAAAGAGTGTTTATTTCTATAAAATGGCAAAATAACAACATTAGACTATTGTTAATATGTGGAGAATTAGAATCTGACTTTATGATCCTGTTACATCTGGTAGTAAGATCCGTTTTGGTTGACCAGATCAAAATTATATGAAGGATATGCATTACTGTTAACGCATGGTGGTTAAATCCATTAATTTTGTCCACTTTTTATTGCTTTAGATTTCTTTTTAGATTTCTTTTTAGATTCCCCCCCCCCCCAAAAAAAAAAAAAAACCCAGAGAACTTGAAGCGATTGTGTACAGCCATTTTCAGATCTCTAGAGATCTTCAATAGGATTTAGGTCTGGGCTCTGGCTGGGCTACTCAAGGACATTCACAGAGTTGTTGTGAAGCCACTCTATTGATATTTTGGTGGTGTGCTTTGGGTCATTGTCCTGCTGGAAGATGAACTGTTGTCCCAGTCTTTTTTCTGTAACATAAAAACGTGAAAAAAGTGAAGCTGTGCATTTAAACTTGAAAGCAGACAACTGGATTTGATACGGAATAGTATTTCTTTATCAACCCACTTGTATTTCTGCTTTAGCAGCCACAAAATGTCAATTTGTGACGCTAGTCTTTTTAGATTTTTTTATTACAGCATATTTTAATATTTTAACATGATTTTAAAGTCAACTCTTTATAATACAGTAAATCTAGATAAACTCAAATCGTGTCCTAGTCAGGTTAAATGTAAGAAGTATTCTTTGTTATAATTTCACATATTGGTGTCAGAACCATGATGTGTCTTGACTATTAATCTTTGCTTTACTCCACATGCTTTACATCAAATTGCAGAACCAGCTGTCTCATTCAGCACTGACATCATATCAATATTACATTTCCAGTTCAGGTCTATGGGCATTGATTTCCTAAGAGATTAGCGCATTAAAAACATTGGAACGAAATGAAAATCTGATTGATTGTTGGGGGGGGGGGGGGGGGGGGGGGGGGGGGGGTGTTTTCTCTAAAACACTGCCGTCTTGATGGAGCTCCAGACAAACACCTTATTCACCAGAGATGAACTTTTCCAAGTAGATTTCTGATGTCGCTTCCAAGATGTGCTAAAAAGGAGGTGATAATTGCAGTTTGGTGTTGACGTCTTCTATACACACTGGGTGATAATGAAGTAGACAGAAAGAGGTCAGCATTGATTTTTTTTTTTCACTCTTAGCAGGCAATCCTCAAAGATATCAGCTAACCCTAGTTGAAGTTGGCTGATTAGGGGCCTATGATATTTCTGCTGGGGAAACGTGGGTGGAGTCATTAAACTGGAATGAGCTGTATAGTATGGATTTTGGTGAAGCTTGGATGAACAAATGAAAAGCAGTAAATGTCTGTAAATGTTAAACTGCAAGAAACTATTTAAATATGAAGTCTGTATGTTTTTTGTGTGTATGTGAGAATTAATTTAGTTGATCTGAGTGTCACTCTTCATCTCTGCAGAATTGTGGTAATTCAGCCACACTGGAGGGTTTTTGTGCATGAACCGCCTTTTTAAGGTCATGCCACAGCATCTCAATTGGATTCAGGTTAGGACATTGACTTGGCCACTCCTTCATTTTGCTTTTCTTTAAAATAAAATGTATTTTGTTCAATTGGAAAAAAGTTTTTTTTTTACCCTGACATATTTTAGAGCAGTAAAATAGAGAAAACAATATATAGTTGTTGGAATCACAATATAAGGAGATATTGTGAATGTGTTATATTTTATTTAAGCTTATCACACCATCAGAATCTTATACCGGCCCATGCCTACTGTCATATTGTCAAAACTCAATTGGGCATCTGTTTTGATTACTAAAATGTGTCTAAACTATTAAAATTAATTTAAAAAAATACCAGAAAAATAAGAATTGAAAAAAATAAATAAGGGACTCTTTGCCATCACAGGCATGTTTAGCTCAATCCACAGATTGTCAGTTGGATTAAGTCAGGACTCTGGCTGGGCCACTGCAAAACATTTGTTTTTGTCTGCTCACCATTTCTTCACCAATTTTGCTGTGTTTTGGGTCGTTCTCATGTTTAAATGTCCATTTGTGCCAAACTTAATCTTTTTTCCCAAATTTTGCATTCTGATAAGCTATATAAGATGTATTCCATTTTCAAAATAAAAGTCCCACATGCATAGGAAATAAAATAAGCTTTGTTGAACTTAGAAAATAGAGAAAACAATTTATAGTTGTTGTAATCACAATACAATGACACCCTGAAACTGTGATATTTTTTTATTTAAGATTATCATACCATCAGAATCTTATACCGGCCTGTGCCTACTCTCATAATGTCAAAACTCAGGGCATCTTAAATATGTTTAGTTTTTGGTTTAATTTAAGAAACCTGAAAACATTTCACGTTTTTTTTTTTTTTTTTTTTTAATTTTAACTCAACTAATTATGTTGAAATGTCCATTTGTGTCAAACTTATTCCTTCTTTCCCAAATTTTGCATTCTAATAAGCTATATAAGTTGTATCCCTTTTTTCAAAGTAAAAGTCCCACATGCATAGGAAATATAATAAGCTTAATTGAAAAAAATTAATTAGGGAAACTAAATATAATTTGAGAAAACAATAAAACCCTCAGACATATGAAAATTAGTTCGTTTTTAATTACAGTTTGTTTTTAAATAGTTTTTTCCATTTCAGTTGTTCAGAATATTTTGGTGAATTTGGTTTCATACCTGTGATCTTAAAACATGGCAGAACTGTTGTTTGTTTACTTGTCAAGTAAAGTGTTATAGATGAGCACTCCTTAAAATTAGGTCAGATTTTGGGAGTTTGATTTAGGCTGCATTTTTGGCTTGAACAACATTCATATTATAAACCTCATTTAGGATGTTTGTTGGACAAGAATGTTGTTCCTAACAAAAGCTGCTGATCTAGGAACGCATTCAACTTAGAGAATCAAGGTCTCTGTTAAATCTCATTCATATGAAGTTACCATACCTTTATCCTTGAAATGATTCTAGTTCATTTTGAATGTACATTTTGCAGAGATTCCTTTAAAGCTCTCTCCTCTATTTATTGATGTACCTCTGAGACCACACACACACATACACACTGCATAGAGATCAGCTTTCCTCTTGCTATTATGGTGCTGGAGTCATATTTTAAATTCAGGCCACATTAATACCAGACATATATCTTAGGTAACAGTATGCTAGAAGGTGGAATCTATAGCCTGGATACACCCTCTTACATAATAAAACTAACCCACAACTCTGTGTGAATTCAAAAACACAGCGTATTTCATTCCACGGATTTACTTGGACACATATGGATGTGGTATAGTGAGAGTTTGAATGATGGCGGTATTGGAACAATGCACACATAAGCTTTGAATGAACGCTCTTGCACGGTGTTTATAGCAGCAATAAAGCAAAGACAAAGAGAATAAAGAACTCATTGTTTGTGGAAAAGCTGTAAGACCACAATAATGGCATTTTGTTGGGTTAAAGGTAGTTCTTTGATGTGAGCCGCTCTGTTTTATCATATAATAATGATAAACCATTGTCCTTTTTGTTGTACATGCATTTTATCAGATGGAAATACTGACATGTATGTGACACTGCTAGACTAACAAAGAATGCTATATAAGATCTTGGGACCTATGGGACATATACAGTATATATGCAGTATTTATAAGGCAAATTCTAACTTTCTTTTATTCAACCAGCAAGTTTTTTAAATTAAATTTTTTGACCGAAAATGACACAGGCATCTCCCAAAAGATAATAAGACGATGTACAAGAGGCATCATTGTGGAAGAAAAAATGTTTCTCAGCTTTTAAATACATTTGAACAAAAGTGGTATGTGCAGAATATTTCATACCCTTCTCGATAATCAATAGAAAAGCCTTTATTGGCTATTACAGCAATGAAACCCTTTGTCATGATCTCCAGCGATCCATTCCTGACATATTGCTGGTGAACTACAGATGTGTTAAGGAACTACAAATCCTGTCATGCACCACACACACACCTGTTTCCAGAACACTGATGATTACACGCACACAGTGGTAGCGCTTCATTAACTGATTACACAGACTACTACTTCACCACACAAACAGTAGTTTAATACGGAGTCATTAATATTGACGTGATGTATTGAGGTAATGTTTGTATGCTTGTTATGATGTTTCTTTGTTTTTTCCTGTTTGTATTTTTGACCACAGCCTTGTTATATCATTGATCCTGTTTAGTCGTATATTTTGACCATTGCTAGTTTTTGACTATGTTCCTGGATTATCGTTTTTGTACTAGCCTCACCTGTTTTTGATCTTGTTTGCCTGGATGAATAGTCTTGATAAACTACGATTGTATCCTTACCCCTGTTGTCCCTCGCCTTGATCCCCCGCACGTGACACCCTTCACCATTCATCTTTAGCAATGAGCTCCAGCTCTTTTAGGTAGGAGGGTCTCCTTGCCATCTCCCTGATCTCTTTAGCTCCCTCCACAGATTCTCAATTGGATTTAATTCAGGACTCTGGCTGGGCCACTGCTAAACATTGTTGTTTTTGTCTGCTCACCATTTCTTCACAAATTTTGCTGTGTGTTTTGGATCGTTCTCATGTTTAAATGTCCATTTGTTCCCAACTTAATCCTCCTTTCCCAAATTTTGCATTCTGCTAAGCTATAAGATGTGTCCCATTTTCAAAATAAGAGTCCCACATGCATAGGAAGTTTAATAATGTTGAACTTAGAAAATAGAGAAAACAATATATAGTTGTTGTAATCTCACTCAAACAAACGCTGGAGAGGCAAGCATATTAATGATCTCCTGAGTAATGTGAGTGTATGTGTTTTGTTCTGATTGGCCAGTTTTTCACCAGGATTTTACACTCATGGGATTTACATGAGAACAAGCAACAATGATCTTTGTGACACACGGTATGTCATTACCATCTACTGAACACTTATTATTTAGCCATGCCTAGGTATATCCAGTTTTAAATTTTATGACACCTTTAAAATAAAGTGATACTGGCCAGGTATATATGTGCTCTGTTTTTCTAGTTTGTCTGACACTCGTTGGTGTTCATTAAATATCTTCATACTTTTACGCAGCTAAAGTACGGTTGATGCATATTACACTTGGTGTCTGTCATTCTGGCAAACTTATCTGACTTGCGGGCACAAGTTAAGCTCTTTTCAATAATTAATTGCTGGCATTAAAGATGAATGCGATTTGAGCCTCCACTTATCAGTAACTGAGCAGCTGGGCAGTTTTGCATTAAACACAAACGCTTTGCCATCACCCGTTTAAAAATAAATAAATAAACAAAATAAAACAGAATAGATGGAAGAACACCTGAAGTTTTAGTTAAACTTTGTATGGAGTTCAGTGTATCTCCATCACCTTACACAGATTGGTTGCTTAAGTATTCAAGAAGCGGGAGAACGAGAGTTTCCTTCTCTCCTCACGGCTCATCAGTTCGGGCAGATGATGGGGCATGACAGCCATAGAGAATGGGCGAAACACAAGTCCTTAAGGTCCCCTCCGCCCCGCTAATACTCTTTAAACAGAAATAGCCTGCGCTCTTCCCACTCTCTGCAGTGAGTCACCAGCGAACACTCCAGCGTGTCATTGTGTTCTCTATCCTAAGGAGAGACAAGCTATTGTTCCTTCCTTAAAACAAGTTTTGGGGTAGAAAATGTATTAGATTTTTTTAAGTAATTAATACTTTTGTTGAACAAGGGTGCATTTAAAATGCCCAAAGGCATTAAGGGTTTTATTAAGTGTCAAAAGATTGATTTTTCAAAAATAAGGTATATATTAGTGGCTATATCGTTATCAACATAGAAGTGCTGATTACAGATTATGAGTACATTGATTCGTGCCTTTCACATGATGTGAAATTACACACAGCAGACTCAAATTTTATATTAGAGAGAAAACAAGTGTTATACTTAAATGATTTTGGGAAAAGAAAGGTCAAAATATTTATTTGAAGTTTTCAGATTAAAAAGAAAAATGGGGTGGAAGATTTCATCTTTAAAGGTGTAGTATGTAAGTTTGACACCGAGTGGTTGAACTAGATATTGCATTCCTGGATCAAAACACATGCAAGCACAGGTTGCCAAATTGAGGACCAACAGTGTGCCTGTCTATTGAGCCTAAACGCTGATTTAAGGCTGATTTAAATTGTGCTCTAAATTAAAGGAATGGCACGCGATATATTATGAATATTAAAAGGAGTTTTTGTCCTAACCAATTCCTGGAATTTATATTTTAGAAAAGGTTTCTATTTTTTTGCAGCTGAACAACAGAAAACTTGATGACATGATCACCTCAAGTACAACCCATGTGCTTTTATTAAGCATTAAATGCTAACAAGGTGAGTTTGAATGCCATTTTACATGACATTTATTGCCATACTACTGAAAGCAGCAGCATATAGTTCACCTCAGATCTTGAAAATAAAATAAACTGTGTGAAATGAATTTAAGAACTGTGAAATAATGCAAACCAACACATCAGGGATTCAGCATGTACATTTAATAATTTTCAAGATGTTTAATATGTGTTATTAGATAATAAACCTTAGCATTTCGTGAGTGAGTGTATATTCTGTGCTTCTGAATATTATATGAAAGTGGACCTTATAGACAGGAAAGTGTAAGGAGCAAGGAGAGGGGAAGGATCGGCCTAGGACCTTAAAGCGGGAATCAAACTCAGGTCACTGTGAACACTGTAGTGCTATGTGTCGATGCACTAAGCAGCTAGGCCAACTAGACTATTGGCGCGAACACATTTTCAGATTTTTAAAAATACGATGATTTGAATCATTGAATTATATAAATTTGAATCAGTCCATAAATTGCTTACACTTTCCAAATGTATTTTTTTATTGTTGTGCCCCTGCTGTTATTTTGAATAGGCAGCACAACTATTTTCAGCATTGATTGTAAGAATTGTGTTTAGTGCAGATGTTAGTGGAAATTTCTGCTTGTGATAGTAATAACTACAAGAAATAAACCAATAAGTAATGGTCAACACAAATTACCAACTGCACTGCTAATTTAAGACACTTTTTTGCCTTTGTAAATGTTCTATGATTTCCCAGTACTGGGTTGTGACTGGAAGGGCATCTGCTGCATAAAACATATGCCGGAATAGTTGGTGGTTCATTCTGCTGTGGCAACCTCAGAAATAGAGACTAAGCTGAAGGAAAATGAATGAATGAATGAATGAATTTTGTATGATTTATTTAAAAACAACATTTCTACCAAAAATGTTACTTCTGAAAAGGAAACTCCTAAAAAAACATTACTCCAATAATGTCATCTGCAAAAATAACTGACTTTTAGCACTCATTTTTCATAGCATGTCTTTAATAAATTGTGACAGTATTTTTTTTTATGCCAATAGAGGTTAAATCTGGCCTTAGTTGAGAATAGAAGACCTCTTTGCCAGCCCCAAACTTTTAAATGGCCAAAAGTTGAGCCAAAGCCAAAGTTAAGTCTTGTTATCTTTGTGTGCTTGAGCACCTCTCTGAATTCCATTGTGAAATTCTCAAGCTAATGGCTAATTTGTCGTTTAGCTGAGGCTTTTATCCGAATCAATTTATGGTACACTCATTGCAGAAACATTTTGTGAGGTCAAGTGTCTTACCCCATGAAGCTTTGTAATTTTAAGACGTCTTCTCAGCCCAGAGGCATGACAAGATTGAATATTGCTGGCTGCAAATTAAACAGAAAATTTCCTTCTTTAGGGAAACTTTAGGGTCTTAGTAGTGCCTCTGATTGTGTCTTGTGTGTGTTTAAGAACTTGTGAATGAAGAATAAAACAGTGGGACTACAGCAAAGAATATTAAATAGGAGAGTTATATTGAGCAGAATCATGCCTTTTAATATGTGCTATTTAACATCACTGATAATTTACTATTTCAGACTGTATATTTCAATTGTAGCATTTAGTTTTTGTATTATATATTATTTTATTTAATTTGTACAATTAAATAACAAACTGTAAATACATTTTTGACAGTAAATGTCAAAATACAAACTGGTGTATATTTAGCTCAAACAGATGCAATCTCAGGTTGCGTCCTCTCTTGTAATTTCTCATTTATCGCTTGATTAGAAATCAGTTGGTGGGCCTTCACCTGTACCGAGGCTGTTTTTTTTTTTCTCTGCTTGTGCTTTTCTTGACTGACAACTCCGCATCTCTGAATTGCTGGCATGAAGTTCATTCCAAGGGTAGAGTAACTTTCATAATTTACACTCTCAGAACTTCTTTCAAACCTGAAAATTCTTTTATTAATTGATCACCCTCATGTCATTCAAAACCGGTTTGACCTTTTTTTCATCTATTCACTCTAAAAGTTATATATTCAAACGTTAGTATGTCTGCGGTCTGGAGGTAGCAAACTGTGAAATATGTAAACTTGGGATTGCCTGCTAGGTATTTTAAGTTAAGGTGCTGTTTGTTTTTATATTACTTATTATTTTTTTTTAAATATATTTACTGTTGCACTAAAGTCCAAAAGTGAAGAATTGATGTTATTTATTACTTGATTGTTTAAGCGACCTCACAGAAGTATTTTCCGCAACATGCCAAATTATAATAGAATTCAAATATAAGCAGTTATCAGTGATACTGATATGGCTGCTAATATATATATATATATTTATATATTTAGCTTTTCTTCAAATTACCAATTAGAGGATTTTTGTTTTCTAGACCAAGGGTCCCCCCACCCCGACTATCCTATGGTTATAAACATACAAACATTGCACACAACAGTGCACACACACCAATAGGAACTATATGAACACGAGTGTGTTGACAACACAAAGTGCAATAGTCTAACAACCATATAATTTTTATAGTCATTATTCATTTGTTTAATATTAACCTCAATTAATGAGAATGGTGGGCACAATGTTTACAGCAAAAGACCATTTTTGATTTAATCTTGGAGACCGCCACCTGAAGATCATGATCAAGATTATGAAGATCCATGTTCAGTTATGGCGTTTGTTTTTTAATGTATGTGAGAACTGTGAAGATGTAAAAATGTTTAACATTGTGCCGTAAAAATCAATCTGCTGCAACTAACGCTATTGCTGTGTCATTAATCTAGTGAATAACCCCAGGGGTCACAACCCAATGGGAAATTTTTTTTGAAAGACTTTATTTGCATTGTGTTTTTATGTAACTATTAAATACTATTTTTATCTTCCGTAGATTATGAAAAAAATATGGTAATTTCAATAGTTTAATAACAAAAATGAGATTTTTGGAAATCACCAAGCGATTTCCCCCATCATTGTCTCGTGACTCACAAGGAGGTCTCGACCATCACTTTGGGAACCACTGTTCTAGACCAATGTTAAAATGGTTTTGAACAACATGAGGGCAAGTTATGACAACTTGTTCTTTATGTCTGAGCTTGTTTAAGAACAAGGCAGATGTTGTCATACCATTATCGTACATTCTCCCATATGCAGATCTGAATGTTGCATTAAGAACACATGAGCATTACATCTCAAGCTTGTGAAAATGCTGCATGGCTGGCGTGCAGTGAACTGGAAATGTATGCTCATTTTCACCCTCTATTGGGACACCTGGCGCTTGAACTCTGAGGACTCGACTATCGTCTTTGTCAAAGCTGGAGGCGAGAATGGTTTTATGTGTACCGTACATGACCTCTCACTTTCTGCCAGGCCATTAGAGGGTGAGAAGGAGATTTCTTAAGGGAATCACACCAATGAAAGATTTGCCAATGGAATATGTGAAAAGACGTGATGTTCTGGTCAATAATGGAGAGAGGTTTATTTTAAGTAGTTTTTTTCTTTTTTTTTTTTTTTTTGAGTAAAACTCTCTTCCACAATACTAGGATAATGGGACTTGTCCTGTATGGTTGCTAAAGCCCAATTTATACGTCAGCATTGAGGGATTGCTGTACTTCAAGGTGCACTACTGCATATAGACATTTAGAACATTTATACTTCTGCGTTCTGCTAGTGCCGCTCTCATAGACTGTAAAATATATGGACGTAGTATCTGTGACGTCACCCATTGGTTTCTGAAGAGTGCAAATTAAGCTACAAGTAGGTGTGGTCAACCGTCGCCATTTTGTTCGCAAGTAATCGCACCGACTGGGGGATACCAAACAAGGGCAAAGAGGCGGAGCGTGAGCAGAGCTACAGATGCCTGCTAGCATTTTGCTTAGACAGGCTTTTCTTTGGGAAAAACTGTTAATACTTCATTACCTTAGACTTGTTTGTGTTCTGACCACATGTGCTTGGTTGTACACTATATCAGTAAAGTGTTTAGTCTTTTAAAAACACTTTTATAATACATTGAGCCACTAAGCATTGTTCTTATGACGTTTTTCTACAGGAGAAAAACGCAAATTACTTCCAAACACTTCAATTATAGTCTTATAGTGTTAGTAAATGGAAGACTATGTTTAAAATCCAGGCATAAAACTGTATGAAAACGTTTCAATAGCCTACAGCTTCTCAATCTGTCAGATTCTGAAGTGTATTACAGGTCTAAAGAAAATAAATTATCTTAAATAAAACAAATACATTTATAGAAATGGTATATAAATATATAATTTCACTCACCTGGGAAATGGAGGGCACAATTTTGTGAGCTCAATTAAGTGCACACAGCATGCCATATTATCTGATAATTGTAGAAAATAATTCCAAAAGGCAATTGACTGTCTAAAGCCACATAAAACAACACAAATATACGATGTATATGCAAAGTTCAACGCCTAATATGCCAGAATCAGCTGAGGTGACGAGACGACAACCAGCAAGACTTGGCTGTCACTCAAGTGACCACACCCTTAATTATGCAGACTTAATAAAAGTTAATAAAAACTAAATGGATGAGTTATAAAAAAAATTCACCCCCTCACAATTGTCATGAAGGGTAATATCAGCAAACATCTGGACTTACTAATAGTAACTCTGGGGGATCTAAAACGGCATGGGCCCTTATAATCGTACACCCACCACTCCCCCCACCCCCCAGTGGTGCCGCTCCTGGAGGCACACCAACAGTACATGATTTGAATTTCTGACATATCTGCCCCATTTATTTGGTTTTCTAATGTTCTGATGAGTTGATTCAGATGTCTTTGATCAGGAAGAGGTTGAAAATGTGTCTTGTTGGTGTGCCTTCAGGAACAAGGTTGGGAATTAATGCTGTAGACAGTCGGGTTTTTATTTTCCATTGTGTCAAGTTTTGAGTTTATGCGTAGGATGCTACTGTGAGAGGAACTCGCACTCCT
>NC_079453.1:36121322-36221322 GCF_903798145.1 Danio aesculapii | reverse complement strand
GGTTTGATTTTGGCGTATTCTGTGTTGTAATGCCCATGAAGAGAGTCTGTGTTATGTGTTATTGTAGAGGGATCCCTGAGGTCCTTTTTGCAATTATAGGTAAAGGAAGTTTCACTGGCTTGCACGTCATGCTGATGGAAATTGTGAAAATGTTCAATTCAATTCAATTCACCTTTATTTGTATAGCGCTTATACAATGTAGATTGTGTCAAAGCAGCTTCACATAGAAGGTCACAGTAAATAGGAACAGTGTAGTTCAGTTTGTAGTGTTTAAGTTCAGTTCAGTTTAGCTCAGTTCAGTGTGGTTTAATAATCACTACTGAGAGTCCAAATACTGAAGAGCAAATCCAACGATGCGCAGCTCTACAGATCCTGAACCATGCAAGCCAGTGGCGACAGCGACAGCGGAGAGGGGAAAAAAAAACTTCACTAAAGGCGGAAGTGAAGAAAAAAAACCTTGAGAGAAACCAGACTCAGTTGGGCACGACCATTTTAATTTCTCCGCTGGCCAAACGTCTTGTGCAGAGCTGCAGTCTCAGTGGCGGAGGCTGGAAGCTGGCCTCAGCGAAGACTCGTCTGTCTCTGGAGCGTCACAGGAAACAGTCTCATGTTCTCCACTCCTCCATGACCATCGCAGTAGTTGTTCAGGATTCGGCCAGGTCCAGGATATGGAAACCTTGGGATCATCTCGTCGTTGGTCTTGGATCGAATCAGTGACTCTGCATAGTCTGGGGGCCTCGGGAAGAGTATCCCCAGGTGGAAATGGAGAATAAAGAAAATAATTAGCGTAGCTGATGTTCACAGTGTATATCAGCAAGATGCATAACTATAACTGTGTGGAAGCCCCCTAAGTGGTGCACTAAGTGTATGCTTTACTGAACAGATAGGTCTTTAATCTAGTTTTGAATTGGGAGAGTGTGTCTGAGCCTCGGACGTTATCAGGAAGGCTATTCCAGAGTTTAGGAGCTATAAATGAGAAGGCTCGACCTCCTTTACTCGACTTTGCTATTCTAGGTACTACCAGAAGCCCTGAGTTTTGAGATCTTAAAGAGCGAGTTGGATTGTAGCGAGACAGAAGATTGGTTAGATAAACAGGAGCTAGATTATTTAAAGCTTTATATGTAAGAAGCAATATTTTAAATTCAATACGAAACTTAACAGGCAGCCAGTGTAAGGAGGATAAAATTGGGGTGATGTGATCAAATTTTCTAGACCTGGTAAGAACTCTGGCAGCTGCATTTTGTACTAATTGAAGTTTGTTAATAGAGGATGCTGGGCAGCCAGCAAACAGTGCATTACAGTAGTCCAGCCTAGAAGTCATAAAAGCATGGACTAGCTTTTCTGCATCTGAGATGGATAGCATACTTCGTAACTTAGCGATATTTCTCAGATGAAAGAAAGCAGTTTTTGTGACATGGGAAATATGATTTTTAAAAGTTAAATTGCTGTCTAATATGACACCCAGATCTTTTATAGTAGAGCTAACGCTAACTTTGTATCCCTCTAATTGTAGGTCGAGTTGTGAGATCTGCTGTGTACAGTATTTAGGCCCAATAAGTAATAATTCTGTTTTGTCTGAGTTTAAGAGAAGATAATTGTTGGTCATCCAGTCTTTAACATCTTTAATACACTCAGTTAGCTTGGACAGATTAGACGTCTCGTCAGGTTTAGTTGAAATATATAATTGAGTATCATCTGCATAGCAGTGAAAGCTGATCCCATGTCTTCTAATAATGTCTCCCAGGGGTAGCATGTATATTGTAAACAGCAAAGGGCCTAAAACTGATCCTTGAGGCACCCCGTATTTTACTGGGCTGATTTGTGAAGGCTGTCCATTAATATTCACAAACTGGTAACGGTCAGATAAGTATGACTTAAACCATTGTAGGGCCTGTCCCTGGACACCTGTAGACTTTAAGCGATTAATAAGGATACCATGGTCAATGGTGTCAAATGCCGCACTAAGATCGAGTAGAACTAATAGCGAGATGCACCCTTGGTCAGCAGCTAAGAGTAAATCGTTGGTTATTTTCACTAATGCAGTTTCTGTACTGTGATGAGCTCTGAAACCTGACTGAAACACTTCAAAAACATTGTTGGTCTGCAGAAAGGAGCATAATTGAGCAGAAACAACTTTTTCTAGTATTTTAGATATAAATGGAAGGTTTGAAATAGGCCTATAATTAGCTAAGTTGCTGGGTTCCAGTTGTGGTTTCTTAATAATAGGTTTAATAACAGCTAACTTGTAAGGATTTGGAACATGGCCTAAAGATAAAGAAGAGTTGATAATGTTAAGAAGAGGTTCTCCTATAACAGGTAGCAATTCTTTCAGTAACTTTGTTGGAATTGGGTCCAATATACACGTAGCTGATTTAGAGCTATTATAATTTTGTCTAGCTCTTCCTGTTTTATGATTTTAAAGCACTGTAGGTTATTTAGATTCAGAGACGTGTTTACTGGATCTGAAGTATAAGGCGGTGCAGAAAGTTTAATATCTCCTATTTTCTGTCTAAAGCCTTCTATTTTATCACTGAAAAAATTCATGAAGTCATCACTACTAATTTGCGGTGGAACGTTTTGTTCCAAAGATGACCGATTATTTGTTAATTTAGCGATGGTGTTAAATAAGAATCTAGGATTGTTTTGATTATTTTCTATCAGTTTGCGGAGGTGCTCAGCCCTGGCAGATTTTAAAGCCCTCCTATAGCTGGACATACTGTCTTTGTATGCAATTCGAAAGACTTCTAAATTAGTTTTGTAACAATGTAACAATGTAACAAATGTAACAAAAGTTCTTCAGAACTGGCATACTGTGTCACAACTTCAGGATGTTCAATTCAGTATGTAGTGTGTTTAAGTGTTGACTGTTGGTATAGAGGGGTTTTTTAGGGCTGCATTATTAATGTAGAAAAAACTTGAATCTTGACATGGTGTACGGTCGAGGTATACCTCAAGCCAAATCAAAGAATGAACTGGTGTGATGTAATTTTGAGCAAAATCAGATAAACATGAAGTCAGTTTCAAGAGTTTTGTGTAACCTTGCAGTAAAATTGACTTTCCTGTAGATGTGCTGATTATTCAGTCATACAATACTGAATATCTTGATAATGGACATGCATGATATTGTTATCATAATTCAAAATACACTGTATACTTGTTTATTATTTAAACTTCAAGAATATTCATCATATTGTTGTATTGGCAATGGTTGTTTATCCAGGGTGTCTGCGGTGTCTTAATGTCTTAAAGGGCACCTAGGTTACCCCTTTTCCCAGATTTAATATAAGTCTTTTGTGTCTCCAGAATGTGTCCGTAAAGTTTGAGCTCAAAACACCCATCACATTTTTTATTATACCTTTCATAAGTTTCTATTTTATAGCTCTGACCATCAAGTAGTGGCTTTGTGTACTGCGCCTTTAAGGCTAGTCCTTCATGCCCACCGTTTCCACATGCCTGTCAGCATGCCTTAATCTCCTCCCTCGGCTGCTTCAGACCACATACAGACATGATGAAAGCAGATCACACGTAACGTTTGTGAGAAATACTACAGTAAGAACTTTACCAGTGAATATTTGATGCATTTGTTGTGGAGTTGCAACGATGAGTCACACACAATGTCGTTACAAAGTTCACGCTCACACACACTCCTACATCAAGTCGGTCTGAAAACCGCTCCAATTGGTCCACCGTTTTTATGTTGTTAAATTGAAGAAAAAAAAAAGGACTGGGTGTGTTTATATCACCCCAATATGACCGTCTATACACTATACCTACATACGTGCCTGTCCAAACAGCTTGAAAAGTAGATTTTTCACAAAGGTGGCCTTTAAATTTCAAAAACAAAATTTTAGGCCTTTAAAAGTCTTAAATTCACTGAAATATTGTGTAGGTGTTAAATAATTTTAAACAGTCTTAATTTCACTATGTTCAAGTAAAGCTACCTAATTTCAACTTTTTTTATATATATTTAAATTTTTATTGCAAAGTAGGGTTGCACTCACCACTGTTTACCGAGTGTAACCACAGATACAGGGAGCGATTCATCAGCAGATTGCTCATATGTCAGCTCATAGACAAACCAGCTGATCGACGTGATACTTAGTGAACAGCGGTGATTTCGGTGAACTGATGACCTTCACGGCCAATCACATTCATTTCTGTTGAGCATGTGAATACAATGGCAAAGCAACAGTGTTTAAGAACGTGCTCATTAGCGCTTAATTGTTTGCGGGAAATGGACGTTTTTAAAACTTCAGTATTGATTGGTACCGAATTCCAGTATCGTGACAACCCTATTGCAAAGACATAAAATTCACAACAGCTGTTTCACATTTTTACAGCAAATTTTTCAAATTAAATTCGCTAATCGGCGAAAGAAAACTAAAGCGAGGCATCACTTTACATGGTTTACCAATAATACAAAAACTATTTACAGAAATAACCGGGCTATCAAAAAAATCTTTAATTTTTAGCCCTGTATGAGTCTAAAGTTTCATTCATAATGGTCTTAAAAGGGTCCTAAAAAGTCTTACATTTGATTTGAAAAAACCTGCAAAAACCCTGTTATCACACCACTAAATGCTTGAAGACGTAGTAGTTAGAGTACATAATATACCACAAATTTATTGTCATTGTGATAATAGTATATGTAATATACATAGACATGTGATGAATTACATTTATTTTGTCCATTGGTTGTGTATCTAAATTTGACCAATCAGATAGGGCCTTACTTTTATCCCCACCTCCCCAGTAGTTGCTGTTCTGCTATTGGTTGAAGCAACCTAAAGCTGAAAATAAACACTAACAGCGGGAGTCAAGATGAGAGGGGAAAATGACAACAGCCAATCGGAGTCAAAATATCTGCTGAGGTTTGCACTCATTCAGTGACTAAATGTTTGCATCCTGACACATTTTTATTTATCTGAATTACAATTAATTAGATAATAAATAAATGATTAAAAACATAGCTAATAAAAATAGGATTTTAATGGAAATGTTATATCGTAAGAAATCTCGTTATTGCAATACTCAACAATATAACATGTCACATATTTTTTCATGCAGCCTTACTTAATAGGCTAGTTTGTTTTCCAAACATTAACATTGTCACAAGGTAATTTTGGCCTATGGCATGCTCGTGATATTGACTGAAAATGCTCCCTATTGTACTTTAACACTGTATATCGAGACTCAATTTGTTAACATTAGATAATATAACTACTAAACTCAAAATGAAAATTACAAAATAATTTCTTAATCTTAGTTAATGCTTTTAACTCTTAAAAATTCTTCATTTACTAATAAAAATCAGTTCTCAGTTTCTCACTTTTGATTTTAATGTGTTAACTAATGTTTACTAATGAAACTTTATCGTAATGTGACGCCTATTGTACTTTATAATCCTTTATAATGGCTAGGCTGACTTGTCAAAATCGAAAAATCAAACAAGATCAAACAAAACTGTGATTGTCATGGACAAGTCAGGGAAGTACAGTTGTGTGATCAGTAGTAAATCTAAAGTAGTAAAACAAGATAAGTAGTTCAAATAAACTCCAATACACCACAAATAAAAAACCCATCACTATAGGTTGCTGAATGAACAAGGTTGTTGCTAGAAGGGATACAGCTCTGGCCGGAAGTTAACAAGAATTATTTATATTATTTATTAAACTAACCATTTTATTTTATTAACGTCTACGCCAATCCTAAACCTATCCCTCACAGTAATGTAAAAATAGTAATTATTGTTTGTCGTTCAGTGTCACAAAAAATATGCTATATTGATATGTGCTTGGCCAATATCCACAGACCTATCTCTTCTAGACTTTACCGAGATTGAACTGCCTTTATGGATTCAACATGACTAATAAACACATGAATATGGAATCACCTCACAGGAGGAGTTATTTCAAAAATTAGACTGAAGTGAGTTTGGAGTAAAAACATGTCATTACAGATGGTATTTTCACATGTTTCTCAGATTTAGCAGCAACATAGAACTGTAGTTCACCTGAGAAGCATCGTAATTAACCGACAGATTATCTAAATTTCGTTAACAACTGATTAAATTGTCTGCGATTATGACTGAGATTTTTGTGTAGCTTGCAAGTAAAACTATAGCTCTGTGTAGTAAATTCTGCTCTGTCAGAAAGCGCATGCTGGAGGTTTACTATAGAACTGGCTTTACTGACAAAATGCACATGAAAATAGTCTCCGGCCTGAGTGCCAGTCTGCCAGTTTCCTCTTCAGACCTGGCACTTTACTACCTGTTCCCTCTCATCTTAATTATCTGTCTCAGTCGTAATGGATTCCGAGCAGAGATTCTGATGTACCAGACGGTTTTGTGCTCGTTTAAACCATGGCTTCTTCTCTTCCATTGTTTAAAACTCACAGCTTTGCAACCCACATGAGCCTCAAGGACACTGAGGCCTGAATGGATTTTCAAAAGTACAATTATGCTTCATAGAGTGCTTCTAATAATCACAAAATAATTGTGTCATTGGAGAAAACCTAATAACCCAACATAAAGGTTGAGATTTAACTCTACAAGGGGTAACTGGTAGAATTGCTTCAATAGTTACTTTAAAGTCAGTATTTAATGGGGACTGTCTTTAGAGGCATCAAATATGATCGATAGCAGTGTTTTAATTTCATGTATGATGTCAAGAGAAAGGTTTAATCAGCATTTTGCTTGGCCTGTCACAATAATCAATATATTGACTTATTGCACAACACAACATATGCATAATATATCGCTCGTACATAAACAATTCTAGCAGCATTTTAGCTGATTGTGCTACATCTGTATATCGGAGGTGTCAGGATGGTTAAACACTGTAGTATTTACTATAAATTACTATAGTGTATTTTCACGTGAGTCACTGACAACTAAAATAGATCTTGTAGCAGATATATACCTGTCAACCCTCCAGTTTTTGCCGGGATTCTCTCGTATTTTAATATTTTATCCCGCTATTATCCCATTTAAGTGTTTTCCTGTATTTCTTCTGTATTTTTTTAAGAAAAGTGAAAGTAGCGTCCAAGGGCCGATCTCAAATGTGATATAACTGCAAAAGCTGTTCAAGAGAATTATGTTTTCTGTTATTTAGGTTCAAAAGCATGTTGAAAGCATTAATATTAAAACAGCCTCATTCACTTCATTTCCATTAAAGCTATGCATCAACCGTCGCCCTTCCTATGCAATTTCTGAATCAGTCCAGTCATCTGTCGATGCTGACTGAAGGACGCTCTCCAAAGTGATAAAGCCACTGTTCCTAGATCAGCTTCTCTACATGTGATTTAAAAAGGAGAGAAAGTGGACACTTTTGGATTTGGGTGTTTGTAAGCGGACAAATACACTTATTACTATGTAAACATGTCTGTCCTGGCGTGTTTTATTTTACACATAAATAATTTTGTCTTAAATGAGCACAAACCGTATCATCCTTATGAAAGTAATGGAATGCTTCTATTATAGATCTGTGGGTTCTTAAAGTGACAGCTTTGTTATCAAACTAAACAGTGGATCAAAATTCGAGATTCGCTGCTCTTCACTAAATAACTATAGTAACTTTAATCAATATTTAAAAACGGTGAATAAAGGTGAATGAGATTTTATGACTTAGGATGCCGTATTTTTACATTCCAATGTTGACGGGTATGAGCAGATATCGCAGCCACTGTTAGTACTTTTTTGTTGACGTTTATTATTATTTTATTATTTTTATTAAATTGTTAAAATGACTATAATTAAATTCAATATTTTTAAGAATGAAATATTATGTGTTCTTTGGACGAGTGTACTTGCATTGTGATGATATTATATTGTCAGCCTGGCATTCATTCATATAATAAGTGGCATAAAATGGTCTTAAAATGACAATATTATCTTATATCGCAATATATTTTGGTGTAATATATCATAGAACAATAAATAAATATCAAGACAGGCCTACATTTTGCCAGATGACATGAATACCATGTGTTTTTGCTACAAAAATGTATTTTAGCATGTATTTGTAAGAGCAAAGACAATTCTGTGATCATTGCTTTATAATAAAAAAACTTTTTAAAAATTTACTTTTATCACATTTAATCTCTGTCTCTTAACCCAGCATTAGATTGAAAAAGAGAAGGAAAAGCCCGGCACAGCTTTTGAAATTAAAATGATCTCTTTCATCTTTGACTCTTATAGGTTTCATTTTTGGGCAGTGGAACTGTGTAATTTGTGGCAAAGTGCAATAACATTGTTTCACATCATCCCACTTTTTGTACTTTATTTTAAACCATATTCAATATTCATCATCACCATTAAGTAGAGGTGAGTTCCACTTTTACAAGGGCAGCCACAGCCAAACAGGGTTTTATTTCTGTTAAACTGAACACCAACAGACATCCCAAAATAAACCAGTTCAGTTTCATCACTATTATTGACCTTTAGCATTTAGCACATTTAACATTTTTTTTACAGTCTGTCAGAAAACTAATTTAATATAAAGCCTGTAGAATACTCAATCCATCTGTTTGGGATATATATACAATCCAAAGCAGTAAATGATCAGGCTGTTTTTTTCATTCAGGGATTCATATAGCTGCACTTATCAATGTAAATGCTTTTTATAGGAACTAATCTTGTTTTGCTTGAGACGTCATTCCAGAGTGATTTGTTTTTTGATGCATGATGAGATATGAAGCATTATCTCACAAACATTGTCTCTGGACAGAAAGGAATGTATAGGATGCTTGAGAACAGCTGTCATACGCACTTAATGTCAACATACATAAAGTTTGATCATCCTTCTTTTCATATTAGTGAAGCTTCTTGTCTCTCCAGTAATAGTTTATGATAGTTTGAATTAGTTTTGCAGTGCCAGCATCTAGAAATCAGCATGGATGATGACTGACTGGTATAATGAGGCTCAAAGACTCATAATGAGTCCAAAAATATGACTTTAAAATCCAGAAACCTGGAAATAAGTTATGCTTTTCCATATATTGGTGTATTTTAAGCCTTTCAATTTGTTGAGCAGAGATAGGAAGCGACGGGGAATGAACAGGATCAGGAAAGGACCTCAAGCCAAAGCTGTAACTCAGGTCAGCCGAAACACTGCTGCGTGATATGTCAGAGCGCTGTGTAAAATCTACCAAACACGTATAGAAGATTGTACATTATTTCTAGGGCATTAATCAAATGAGCGTTCATGTATATTTTTTAAAATATGAATGCAACCCTTGTATGTGGATACATGGTATTTTTATCAGCCGAGAACTCGTGAAGAGCTTATGAAATCTGTAAGGAGCCAAAAAAAGCTCCAGGAATTTTTTTCTGTCACGCACACAAGCAAAGATTTGCTGCTGCAAGGAGATGCATTGTAATACATTGACCCACTAAGCATTGTTCTTGTGATGTTTTTCTGCAGGACGAAGACACAAATGACTTCCAAACACCTCAAATATAGTCTGTGTTAGTAAATGCAAGACTATTGATAAACTCAAGCATAAGCCTGTATGGCAACGCTTCAGATGACTGTTCTAGAGGCTACAGCTAATCAATCTGTCAGATTCTGGAGTGCATTACTGGTCTAAAGAAAATTATAAACTATCTTAAATAAAACAAATACATTTATAGAGATATTATGCAAGTATTTTATTTCACTCAGCTGGGAAATGGAGGCCATGTAAAATGTTTTGTGAGCACAATTAAGTGCACACAGCATGACGTATCATCTGATAATTGTAATGAATAATTCCAAAAGGCAATTGACTGTGTAAAGCCATATAAAACAAAAAAAATATAATGTATATGCCGAGTTCTGCAGCTAATCAGCCGAAGTCAGCTGAGGTGAAGTGACGGCGACCAGCAAGACCTAGCTGTCACTCAAGTGGCCACGCCTTTAATTATGCAGACTTAATATAACTTAATATAAATGAAATGGATGAGTTATAAAAACATTCACCCCCTCACAGTTGTCATGAAGGGAAATATTAGCTAACCAAAATCGCTCTTTGCACCAGGCCGTAAATACCTTTTTTTCCTGCTGTAAAGTTGGCCATTTTAACAGTGGGCTCAATGAAAATCTGCCAGGACTAGCGGAATTTTGAAGAATTGCAGTTTCAGTTACTTCCGTATTTGCTTCACGAGGGAGAGCAAGAGGTTGCCGCTAGGGAAAACTGGATAATTTGGAGCTTTTGTCAGCTAATTTTATCTTCTGGGTTTAAAATAATTTTTGGCACGAATCTGCTAGTGGAGTGATAACGCGTCGGTTTCTCATTATTATTCATAGCGGAGTTTTCTTATCCTATGAGAAGACCCTGCTTCTTAATTATTCATGACTGCACGTGCTTTCCGAAGGCGAGGCAGACCTGCCAAGCTATGAGACCCAATGACTGTGTCTGTGCACGAGTATTTAGTTATTCCACTTGTATGTGTTTGGTTTCAAGATCCACAGAGTTTGTTACATGTATTTCCCTGCGATTCTGTCAGGGCCGATATAGAAAAGCTGTTTGTTTGCAGCAAGCATTTTTGCTGAGAGAGCTGTACGAGAATTGGAGAATGGCGGACTTTGTCTTTTATCAGTTGAGTTTGTTACCGTTCAGACATATCGCCTACATCCGTGCTGCTGTGTTCGCCATGTGTTTAAAATCCTCCTGATTACCGGCAGGGTTAATGGTTGAAATAGACAGGGCTCTTCCTGCTGCACTGCTATCCACTGTGTCTGCATTCAGACCCGAGGATTGACGAGGAGAGAAGTCCTCTTCATTTATACTGTTTATATAAACATGATTATCTTTATAATGATATAACAAATTGTGGTTATGTGTATATGAAATTACGATTAACAAATGTAGCAGGATATTAAATTACTGTTTATTTCTTTGCATTTTAACTTTATAAACTATAAAATCATGGGTCTGCTCATGGTTTGTGTCTCATTTTGTGAGCCAACTGTTTGCTCCTCTCTTTCTCCCCTGCTCTGCCGGCCACGCCCACTCCTCCCTCTGCTTGTAGCACTCTGCCCATCTTGGAGCATTTATAAAAAAAATTCTGAGGCAGACTTGAACCGAAAGAGGGGGGTTTCATGGCCCTTTAAATGTCTGGGTAAAAACATCAACTTTCCCCCATTGAACACAATACGTTTTATTTTAAGAAACATTTTAAATATTTTGTAACAGTAACCATGTCAGACTACATAATTATAGGCCTATAGTCTTCATTAGTTTCAAAAACAGATTTCTTTACTTTTGCTTGGATATGAAGTAAGCCACTGCACTGTTCAGGTATATAGCATACTTGGATGTTGGTGCAAAAGCGATTTGTTTAGCGAAATGTTTGTTGAATCTTGCCCTGTTCAGTAGCTTTTGATCTGGAGGGTCCTTTGCTGCTGGACATACTGTTGCACTGAAAAAAAGAAATAAAATGGTTCTAAAAACATGTAAGAAACTTTCATATACAGTAGGAATGGTTTAACACAAAATTTTACCAGTTTTAAAACCTAGACTTTTCTAAACCGTGGTAAACCTTGAAACCAGTCATCGTCCCATGCCCATAGCCGATGCAGATGATTGGTAAAATGCTAACCAGATTTACTGTGCTTTAACACAGACTCAGAAGAGGCTCAATCACATTTCTGTGAGCACGCAGCCTTATAAATTTATACAGAGCTTAATTTTTGAGTCCCATTTTTACTTTTCCGCTTTTTTTCAAACAAAATCCAACAGGAACTATGGGAGTTTCGTGCAGGCATTTCCAGGTTTTGTCCAGTAGCTTGATCTGTAGCCCTTAGAAAAATATGTAATTCTTTGTTGAAGCAATTGAGAGCTGAGCCTCCAATGATGTATTTGGTGCTTAAACAGGCGACATTGTGCACATAGAGAGAACAAGTATCAGTCAGCTAGCATCATTTTTAGCTTGCTTGACATTGTTGTCAGATAAAAATCACACTGAATTGATTTGCAGCTTCCTGTTTTGGGCTTGTTTTGCACATTGTGTAATTTTGTATAAATCACACATTTGAACAAACCTAAAGCACAATATTTGTTCTGTAAACTCGTTCAAGTTTTAGAAAAGAATTGCAGTAACTTTATCTTTGCAGAAGATAAAAATAGCTAGAGGCTCTGCCTCAGTTGGCATTGCCAGTGGCGTTTAGACAGAAGCCATTGCTGTTCTGTGTCCCAGTTGTGTTTTTTTTTATGCAGCTTCTTTTATTGTTGACATAGCCTGTGTGGGCCATGTGCTAATCCAGCAACAGGAAGTTGTGAGTGCCACCACCCTCTCCCTCTGACACATTAAAAATACACATGGTGCTAGTCTCTCTCTCACTTTCACTCAGCCTGTGATTCTCACTCACACATGCATATGCCAGGGCTTTAATCAGCTTGTGTGCTTGTATAATAAAGGGGATATATCGTTGAAAAACTTTTATGCATCATACACTTTAAATCCAAAACAAAAAGGTCACTTCATGTTTTTGGAATGGTTCCAATTTTTTCTGAAGGTGCATATCCAGAACTGTGTCACTATTAGGCATGCTCAGAATTTTCGGCCACTGTAAATTATTGGGCGGAAAGGGCATTTTCAGTTTCAAGCCAAAAGAGATTGCTACATTGTGTAGACCCAATAATGTTCAGAACACTGGTTTCATTCTCCCTCGAACCATAGTCACTGCGGGGTCTGTCTGAAGCAGCTTTCACACTGCACATGCTGTGCTGTGAAACCCATTCATTTCAACGGCAAGGGAGGTTTGTTGCTGTGACACAGAATAGAAGTCTGCATTCCAGATTTTTTGTGGCGTGGGAATACATTTCTGGAATAAAACATGGTAGCAGTCGGTAACTTGTGTAATTTGAACGGGAGCGAGTGGTCTAACAATATAGCGCTCCCGAGTCACGACGTTATTTCGGAACAGCATATCTATGATTTCCTCATTCTTATTGAGTACAGTCAGTGGTCACGACTGTTACACATGATGAATGCATGGACCAATGCTTTCTGCAGGTTCTTTTTTTCTTTGTACAGTCTGTGCGCACATCATCTGCATAACGGTCCTCAAAGCTGGCATTACCAACATGGGAGGACAAAGTGAAGATGTGCTGTCCTTCAACTTGCATTAGAAAATGGTCAGTTCACTGTTAGGAAACCCACATCAGGCAAGTCTAATTGACTCTTTTTCAGGAGTCATATATGCAAATGGAAAAAAAATTACCCTTTGCATGTGATAATACCTCAACGTTTTACCCTTTATCAGTCACAAGATTGTAACCTCCGGTTTAAGGCGACACTCATGTCTCATCACAAAGAGGCAAACAAAACTAATGTTTAGCTTTCAAGCCTTGCACAACTTACAGTTTTATCTGTTATCTCTCTCTTTTGGTAGTACCCAATTTTAACGTGAGATTTTGGATACGGGAACGGTTGGGTCGGGTAGAAAACTGGGTGAGTCGGGCAGCGGGGAACAAAGATAAGGCGGGAGCGGCCGGTGGGGAATAAAACCTTGCGAGAGAGAGACCCGTGCAAACCTCTAACGCAGAGAAATAGAGCAATGCCAATGATACAAACACTAAGACTTTTTAAAAAAAAATCCCATGCTCATCATCTGATGGTCAACTATCGCTGTAGCCACTGAGATAGTAGCCTGTCTCTCTTCATGTTGCATGCTTGGTGATTGTTTGTATTGTTCTCATGTGTTGATGGATGAGATGTTAAGTGTGTCTTTATGTTTCTATGTTCTGCAGAGAAGGAACCTGCTAAAAAAACAGCATTCATGCTGAGTCAGGCTCGATTTATTTTATTTATTTTTTTTACTTTTCCTGTTTAAAAATTTGTAAACAGTAAATAAGTAAATAAATGTCAACTGTTTGTGTGCACTTTAGTCAAAGTTCAGAAAATCTTAATATTTTACTCTTTGGAGCATAAAACACATGCTCACCAAAAAAAGTAATGTTTGCTCAAATAATATGCTATCAGGACATTTCTGTGTATTATAACTGATCTTGTTGCTTGCAAAACTGCAGCTGTACTTTCATGGTAATGCTGGTAAAATGACACACTTGTTCACTTTCAATAAAATTGTACTGTCAATAAAATACAGTTATTTTATTGGCTTGTTTATTATTTTAAATCAGTTTCATTTAAGTAATTGAGTTAAATTTGAAAAGTCTTACAGCGCAATTCATAATTCCACATTTGTTCTGTATAGTGCGGGGATATTCATTTGAGATTTTCACTCGAGATAAGACAGTTGTACTAATAGTGTAATGTTTATTTGCAAAAGCCAGCACTCAGAGCAGAGTATATTAACATGTTAGTCAATGAGTTGTAAAGAGTCCTGTTCTACAGGGTGTCTGCGAGGTCTTTAAAAGTATTAAAAGTTGATGAATCAATTATGAGAAAATTAGGACCTTTAAAAGGTATTAAAAAGGTCTTAATAATGTTTTTACAAGGTCTTGCATTTTGTTCAAGTCTTGTCCAAAGTGTTTGACTCCAAAAAATCATAAATTTAGAAGAAATATATATTATCCTCCTAATATTAACAATGGCGTGCTTGATCCATACGATTGGTTCGGGCCGGGGCACGTCTGGCAAAGCTCCTCCGTCTGGGTGATGTCATGTAATTTACGACAAATCCTGGAAGGTGATGTGACGCTCTCTATATGTAGTGAAACCATAGAGCGAAACAGATGGGAAAATGTAAGTTTGCGTACTCCTGGTTGGAGAAAGACTAGTTTAAACTGTGGCCGAAGCCTGTCACTGAAAACAACCACGTCATTTATTCTTTCAAGCTTTGTTTCTTCCAAGCTTATCTGAGTTCTCCTGCATGGTTGTGCTCCATTAATTCATTTAACTACAACTGTTTATTAACACCGTTTTTTAAGTTTGATACTGATTAAAATATTCTGAGAAGGTCTTTAAAAAAAGTTATCAAAGTCTTAAAAGGTATTTAAAATACCTTTAGGATTCCTGCATATACCCTGTTCTAGAAAGCAGCAGCTCATTAACATTTAAAGGGAATCATTCAAAATGGCCATGTTTTTACTCGCCCAAATAGGGACAGATTTGACAAGCTATAATTAACGGTCTGATGGGTATTTTGATCTGAAACCTCAGACTCATTCAGCAGAGATTTGTTTGACATTTTATGAAACTGGTCACTGTATGTCCCCTTTAAGACCTTTCTCATGTTTCTGTGGTCTGACTTGAGCCAGTACAACTGGAGCCGGTTTCGGGTCAGTGTCTCACTCTGGAGCACTGCCACTGCTGAAGGACATGTGAGTGTCACCACCACAACATTACCTTTACTGAGGCCATGCTGCATTCACACACACTGACTCACACACACACACTCACACTCCCTCACTCATTTACTCACACTGCAATGGCACTGCCAACAGTTCCATCAGCAGAATTAAGGGTATGACCAAATCTGTAGGCGCTTTGAATCACTTTGTTTTCATATATACACTATCAGTCAAAAGTTTGGGGCTGAGTGTGTTTTTTTTTTTTTTGTAAGTAAATTAAAGGGATAGTTCGTAATAAAATGAAAATTCTGTCATCGTTTACTTGATCTTGTTTAAAACCTACTTGAGTTTCTTTCTTCTGTTGAACACAAAAAGAAGAGATTTTGAAAAATGTGAGTTGCTGGCACCTATTGTCTTTCATAGAATTTTTTTTCTCCTATTACGGAAGTTGATTGGTCCCAGCAACCAGCATTCTTCAAATGATCTTCTTTAGGGTTCATCAAAAGAAAGAAACCCATAAAGGTTTAAAGCCACATGAGGGAGAGTAAATGATGAGGTAATTTTCTTTTTTTAATACTATAATTCAGAATAATTTATCTATCTCAAATAAACTATAGAAATTGAAATCCATTCATTCATTTACTTTTAGGCTTAGTCTCTTTATTAATTAGGGGTCACCACAGCGGAATGAACCACCAACTTATCCAGCATATCTTTTACACAGCGGATGCCCTTCCAGCTGTAACCTGTCACTGGGAAAAATATATGATTATAAGGGATTAATTTTTGCACTCATTTTATATTGTGTGTCAGGGTTGAGGTTGGGGAAAAGGAGTGAGGACTTGAATGCAGGGACAAAAACATGGGTTTATTATAAAATAAAACAAGAAGACAACAAAAACTACATCGAGGGGGGAAAACAATAACAGAACAAATTAACAAACAAACTTGACTGGGCAGGCTGGCAGGGATCAGGGCTGGAACAAGACAGGACAAGGTGATAAACGACGACAAACTCGCACAGGGCAGCAGTCAATAGGAGACTAAAAAGGAGAAATAATTGGCAAACAAACAATTGAACAAACTAATAGACAGGAGCACATTACACAAAGAAACAGCACTAGTCATGTGCTCACGTAAAACGGGACTAAAACACGCAGCAAATGAAAGAACTCATTAACCGCTTGTTCGCATGAAACACAACACTAAACACACGGCCACAATGTACCCACAAGCATAGACAATACCAACACAAACAGAACGCAAGGCAGGAGCACTGAAATGAAAAAACTTACCGTGCACTCGCATGCGGCATGCAAGTTTCCAATCCCAGTGTCAACCAAAACCTAGACTGAAGCTCTGTGACCGAAAACATCATGCCTTGAACAAAACACACACCAGGATGAGAGTGCGCATTCCGAGCAGACGCCAACCCCACGCGTCCGCATCAAGTGGGAGCGCTCACGTCCCGAGCACGGCCAAGGTCCCGAGCATGGCCAAGACAGCGCTCGTACAAAAGACGAAACAAGAACAGAATGAGAGTGCTGGACCCGAGAAACTCGAGCCGAGCACAACATACAAGACAGGACTAGTGTCTGGATTCTGTCACCAAAACATGAATTAACAAGACTGAAGTGGCAGAATTCTGACACTGCGTCTTTAACCACTGTGTAGTAACATTGATATTAGGGCTGGGCGATAAAATTGATATCGGTATTTATCGACCGAACACCATTGTCAATATCGATTTAAAAAAAAAATAATAATAATAAGTTTGGTATGAAATTTAAGTATGAAGGCTGTAGATTTATTAAAATGTGGCTGGTGAGCGCGCACATTGGAAGCAGTGCCAATAAGCTTAGGTTTGTAATTTCCAATGGAGGTGTGCACATGGTGTGCAAGCGGCGCACATGTAACGTGTGTGCATTTTCCAGGTACCCCTAGTTGAAAAATATCTATGATATGATAATAACTTTTCCAAATGCCCAGAGTGCACCATGATTCATGTAACCAATCTGCTTTACACTTTGTATAGAATATACACATTTCAGTAATAACGGCAGACTAATTACCTCAGACAAACACAGAGCATCCAAACACTGCAGCGTTTGTTGCTTTTCTCTATGAACTTGAGGAGATTGTAAATAAACAAGGATGTCACCAGAGTGGCTTTTTGGTTTCTTTTCTTGTGCATCCCAGCCACTAGCACCCCATCTGAAATAGTGTTTAGCAAAGTGAGTAATGTAGTCATTCAACTGCCCAATTTGTAATGTTGCAGTATGTATTTAAATAATGATGGTTAGTTCCTTTACTTGAAAGCTCAGATTTGATCATCATAATTAGTTTTGTTTACAGAGTTTGAGGTTTACTGTAGTATTATTATTCACACAGATGTTGCTCTACCTCTACCATTGCACACACTTTGTTACAGATAATTTATCAAGTTTAAGAGTCTTTTTAACACTTATGCTTTTAATATAAAGAGATCAGATACTTTGTTTAAATATTTTTGTTTGTGACTACTAAGGCAAATAGTTTTAATAATGTTGGTAAATTAAAATATGTGATATGAAACATGATATCGTGATAACTTTGCAATATCACCCAGCCCTAATTGATGTTATGCACTGTATTTATTGTGCACATACAAATTTTTTATATCAAACTTTTCTAAATGCCTGTATTATTACACTTATATATTAATAATTATCTATCTATCTATCTCTCTATGTCTATCTCTCTCTCTCTCTCTCTCTCTCTCTCTCTCTCTCTCTCTCTCTCTCTCTCTCTCTCTCTCTCTCTCTCTCTCTCTCTCTCTCTCTCTCTCTCTCTCTCTCTCTCTCTCTCTCTCTCTCTCTAATATATATATATTCCTAAGTTCTACTGCTCAACCCATCCTTAAACCTAACCAGTAAATCTTCAACCTTGCCTCATATCCAACTATTATAGGCAAAATGATGTATAATAGGCAAAATGTTGTGCTAAAGAGCCTTAAACACACCTAAGAAAAAGTGGGACCCATTTTGTACCATGATATTATCCCTACTCCCTCCTGTTAAAACATTTTCCCTCATCTTTGCACAACAAGTACCACTATACTGCCTAAACAGAAGACTTGAAGATAAACATCTCAAACTCTGAATAAACATCACACACATTGCTTTTCCAGAACTGCTGACGTAATGTCAACATTGAACCATTCAACTCTCCATTGTTCATAGGCCTCTCACACCCTTATCCTCCAACTGGATTTTTTTTTCCTCCTCAGGGAATGTTTCATTTTTCTCCATCTATGACTCATGGATGGCCCTCGGTTTGTTGGCAGGACTGCTAGTAGCATCTAATATCAGCGGAGGAGCGGTGAGGCAGGGACAGGGTCCTTTATCTCTCACCCGAGCCCCTGATTACAGCCATCTTCAGGGAGATGTGTCAGAGACAGACCGAGCGCTGGACCACAGGATGACGTAGAAACACCTCCCACTCCATTTATCACTCTCCCCTTCTGTCTGTGGGTGTCGACATTAAATTGCATGGGAATGATTCAAAGAACACCCTCAGAATGTCAAATTAAAACGGCACAAAGAGTGTGAAGTTGCCACATTTAGAAGAGACCGTGTATTACACCTGTACCATTGTTTTGCTTCCCCTGAAGTCCGTTTGTGATGATTTTTGAGTTTTTTTTGTTATCAATACACTGTAAAACCCAAAAGTTAAGATAACTTAAACCATTTGAGGAAACCGATTGCAACAAACCATTTAAGTTCAAAAACTAATCCAAATGAGTACTGTGAACTTACTCCATTTGAGTAAATGAAGCAATTTGAGCACAGTAAAACCCAATAAATGGAAAGAACTCAAACCAACTGAGTACTGTAAAACCCAATAAGTTAAGTCAACTCAAACCATTTGAGGAAACCGATTGCAACAAACTGTTTGAGTTAAACTAATCTATATAAGTACTGTGAACTTACTCCATTTAAGTTGAATTTCACACCTGAAACTTGTCTATAGCACTTGTTCACTGCTGCTCTTATAGTTGTGTAAATTGCTTCCTTGTCCTCATTTTTAAGTCGCTTTGGATAAAAGCGTCTGCTAAATGACTAAATGTAAATGTAAGTTAAAGTAATGAGGTATTTAATGAACTCATTACCTTCAAAACTGAGTTCAAAACTCTTTTCAAATGAGTAGAATTAACTTTTTGAGTTAATTACTCTCATTTCATTTGATAAAGTTGACTGTTGGGTTTACAGTGTACTGTTCTTCCTCTATGATTTCCCAGACCCTTGCAGTAGGCTGTTTTTGCAGTTGTATTTTTGGGAGCTTGTTCACTTTTGACCACACAAATGCAGTTGAAAAATATATAATTTGACCGAATTGTTTTCACACGTAACTTATGATTGTTACTGGCCGTGTATTGGACCCTGACATGTTATTGCACCCTTACCCTAACTCCATTTTTGACCCCTCCTTCTCCTTCATCTGGCCTGCAACTGATGTCAAAAATATAGATTCAGCCTCTTCAGCAAGATTCAGCAAGATTTAGCCTCTAAAACATACATTTTTGAATCACTATCATTGTTGTGCAGTTGCATATAGCCACTTGTGGTTTTAACCTACTGGACATTTAAAGTACTGCACTTTATATTGTGTTTAGTTTTACTTTCATACGCTCTCATTCACACACCACCTTCCCTATGGCCAATTTAGCTTACCTAATTCACCTAAAGCACATGTCTTTGGACATGTGGGGGAAACTGGAGCACCCGGAGATAACCCGTGTGAACACGGGAACATGCAAACTCCACACAGAAATGCCAACTGACCCAGCCGAGGCTCGATCCAGTGACCTTGCTGTGAGGTTATTGTGCTACATATTGCACCACCGAATTGAATAAGGCTTAAGCATTGCATAGGTTTGAGTGATCGTTTGTTGTTTTACACCACCTCATCTTTTGAAAAATAGCAAGATAGATTCAGGTTTTTTTTTATGATACCGCCCCTTTAAGTGAATTCGTAAAAGATAGATGGATGATGACAAGCGTCAAACCCCAGATGACTCACTGGTGAAGAATGTAAATATAAAGCATACGAGATTCATTCATCATTCACAACGCATGCTGAAATACACGCTGCTGAGTAGGAGAAACTGATGTCGCTGATTATGTGCAGTTCTAAGCTAAAATCTGAAAAATGGAGGATTATGTACAAAGAACAGATTACTTGTAAAAGCACGCTGCCTAATAAACGTTTTTTAACTTGTCACATTGCTGTTGACTGGTTAGCAGTAGCACATGTAGGCTTCCGTTTGCTTGATGCGGCCTGTTTTGTGCTGTCCACACTCCCTGCTGTTGGACTCCAATTAAACGTTTCCTTTCGCAGCCCACCTGCCATTACCCATCAGCAGGAGGTGAGGGATTTCAGCTCTTGAGAGCGGAAATTGTAAAGAGCTCCGAGTAAATGATTGATGAAGTCAGTCCAGATGCAGATGAAGACTGTAACTCTGATTGTGTCTGAAAGAGGGAGTGAGTATGATGTTAAACGTACGGTGATAATGAAGAGGATTTAAAGGAGGGGGAGACGTTCTTTGTTTATTTTGTTTTGTGGATATTAAGAGATTGTCCACTTTTGGCCACTTCCAGAGATGCATTAAAACATGCATTAGATTGTATTGCTGCTGTACACTGTAAAAAAATCCATTGCCGGTATTTTACTGTTAAAAATATGGTATAACCATAAAATAAATTACGAATTTCACGGTAAATTTCTCTAATTTATAGTGTAAATATATAGCTATTTTGAAGTGTTTACATCTGCACATCTTACACCGGGGAAAATAAGTATTGATCACGTCTCTATTTTTCTCAGAAAACATTTTTTTAAAGGTGCCGTTCACTTGAAATTTTTAGTTTTGGTTTCTTGTTGGTAACAACCAAAGAAATCTATATATGCAAAGAAAACAAATCTAATTAGATTACAAATTAAGTTGTGTGTAATAAAATGAAATGTATCCAACGACTAAAAATAACACAAAGCAAAATAACTAAAGTAATCTCTACTGTGCGGAGTGAGAGCGCTTCTCTTCCTTACGGTTAACCAGATTATGTATTTTTACTGTACAGCATTTTTGCTTTTTCTTTACTGCATGGCCATTTTTTTTTGTTCATAAAGCCACAACAGACAGCCTACTGTCTGCCTGCTGATCTGATTCTTAAACATTTTGAGATATATTGGTGGAGCACACTGCCCAGAAGAGATTAATACTTTAACACAAAATTTGGTTTGACGTTTTGCAGCTATCAAATCTTCAATCCATATACACTAGAATGTTAAATAACACCAGTATGCATTAATAAAAAAAACTCTGAATATTGCATGTGTGATGTGGAAAAAAACAGAATAAATGGCTAAAATGTATTAATTTTATGTTGTTTTTTTTCACAAAAACTCGTATGGACTAAAATTAAATTGGATTTTTGAAAAGTATTTTTTTCATTAGGAAAACACTTTTTTTTGCATGAAAGCACAATTTCTTGCATCTTTATTGATTACATTGCTGTAGACATTCAGTTTAATATAGTTTAAAAGGATAATTAACTTAAAAACGAAAATTGTCTTTAATTTACTAATAATTTACTTTATCCTTTACTTGTTTCAAACCTTTGAGTTTCTTTGTTCTACTGAACACAAAAGAAGATACTCTAAAAAATGTTGGAAACCCGTAACCATTGACCTCTGTAGATACAATTGAAATCAGAATTATTAGCCCCCTTTGATTTTTATTTTTTTATTTTTAATTTATTATTTTATTTATTTATTTATTTTTCTTTTTTAAATATTTCCCAAATTACGTTGAACAGAGCAAAGAAATTTTCACAGTATGTTTGGTAATTTTTTCTTCTTGAGAAAGTCTTATTTGTTTTATTTCGGCTAGAATAAAAATAGCAGTTTAAAAATTTTTTTTAAACCATTTTTGGGACAAAAATTATTAGCCCTTATAAGCTATATTTTTTTTCAATAGTCTACAGAACAAACCATCATTATACAATAACTTGCCTAATTACCCTAACCTGTCTAGTTGACCTAGTTAAGCCTTTAAATGTCACTTTAAGCTGTATCGAAGTCTCTTGAAAAATATCTTGTAAAATATTATTTACTGTCATCATGGCAAACATAAAATAAATCCGTTATTAGAAATGAGTTATAAAATCTATTATGTTTATAAATGTGTTGAAAAAAATCTTCTCTCCGTTAAACAGAAATTGGGGAAAAAATAAATAGAGGGGCTAATAATTCTGACTTTAACTGTACATGTTAAAACACTATAGAGAAAATTAAAAAGCAGTCGGATCAAACGTGTTTTCAGCTACCCAAGTGGTTAAAAGTGCACGAACTCAATGTTTTAGACTATCTACGTATACCTTTATTTAGCGTCATCCATGACTTATTGGTTTGCCAAAAACGTATCCTACACTCAATGTGTAAACAGTGCCTTTACATTGTCCAGAATGCACCGCACAACTTCTTATCTTTGTTTGTGTTGATTTATCTACCTTCAGTGGTCGAAAAGTACTGAAAAAGCATACTCAAGTAAAAGTACCATTACTTAAAATGTACTGCAGGTAGAGTAAAAGTGTCTGTTGTAAACATTATTCAAAGTATGTGTAAAAAGTAGCACTTTTAAAAGCACTCAAGAGTCATGAGTAGTGAGTATTACACTGTGAAAGGTTGATACATTTACATGCTATTTGTGAAGGGATGTGTAAACATAACATTCTGTAGTGCATTTAGTTATTATTTAAGGTTGTTTGGCGATTTCAGTCATCATACAGTCGACATATTTCATTTTCTTATCAGTGACATCCATCTAAACAGTCTCTGGGTCATTGCATTTAAATATTTTGGGCATCTTTTTGGACACTTTTAATGCTTCCAAATGGTTTGCTGCAGTTATAAAGCATCTGTGTCTTGAGGTAGTTCAATATGATGTGATTTTACTTTTTAATGTGTGCTAAAATGTACTCAATGGAAAGTAAAAGTACACATTTATGAAACTATTTCATTAATTACAATTCCTGAGAAAAACTACTCAATTACAGTAATTTTAAGACTTGTAATTTGTTACTTTACAGCGCTGTCTACCTTACATTGTGTTATTGTGCTCACCATTCCATGTCTCATTCCAGATTACCACACTGATCAATCACAAAGACAAGCTGAAGAAGACGGAGAAGACTTTACGGGCTATCCAGAGAGTGGGCCAGGCGGTCAGTGTTGCAGTCGGACGCTTCGTGGCGGTGGGTGAAGCCATTGCAGCGGAGAATGAAGACTTGAAGGACGAGATGGGACTGGCTTGCTTCGAGGCTCGGAGAGCAGGTCAGTCTGACATAACAGCTGAAAGAGCAATGACATACTGGCTGGAGTTACCAGGCAACAGGAAACGGACAGCTAGGTTAAACATAGTGTAACCTGTCAACAAGCTCAGGACTCACTGTCAAGGTTTGCACTATGCAGATGTGAGATTAAAGGGATAGTTCCCTGGAAATTAAAAATACTTAATTGTTTTACTCTACCTTCATGTGGTTTTGATCACAAAAGAAGATATTTTGGAGAATGTTGGTTGGTGGAACTCATTGAGTTCCATAGTAAGAAAAATAATTACTGGAAGTCAATGAGCATCACCATTATTCAAAATATCTTCTTTTGTGTTTAAGAGAAGAAAGAAAATCTAATTGATTTTGAACAAGTGAACAGTGAGTAAATAATGGCAGAATTTGCATTTTTGGGTGAACTATAACTTTAAATTGTTTTCAAATAAAATTAATTGAAAAGTTGAATTCTGATATGTTCATGGGAATTATCTGTGCTAGCATACACACAATATATGAGGTATTTCAAGAAACATAGGGAGCACCGGGACATTTCCCGGTGGCCTGACTGTCAATCTGGCCTGCCACCGTGAATCTGGCCTGCCCCCTGCCCTCTTCACTTACCGATCGCCGCACACACCCCAACCCACCTGCTCTTCACATACTGATCGCCACACCAATCATCCCAACAACTTTCCTAGATGAAAATACTGTCCCAGTCCGCCACTGGTCTTCACAAATGTTTTATTTTATATTACCCACAGTTCAAAAATAGTAGATTTTTTATTTTTATTTTTTTATTGTGTGCAGCCTTTAGAAATCATTCATATGTGATGATTTGCTGCTCATAACATCTTTATGATCAATGTGTAAAGCATTAAGCATTTAATAAAAAAGGAGAGCATTTATTAGCTTGAAAATTTTGGCTGATACTGATAAGAGAGTACTCTTTATATTTGAAAGCCATTCACTTGATATATAGTGTAGACTGAAGAATATAAATCTTTATGTACATTATTTTTTTAGCCTTATAAATGCCAACAAATGCAATCGAAGGCTTGTTTTGAAGAAATAACCAATAACCGATTTGTCAAGTTATTTGTTTCTTATTTGGCTGGTAACGGTTAAACGGTAACATCAAAAATATATATTTTTTCATCTTATACTTATTGGACATTGCTAGATGTATTTTAAATAGTAAAATAAACAGTAAACAATATACATCCACTCAAATTATTTTTGCTTCTTGTTCAAACTACTTTTTTACCATGAGCTGAGACAACACAAATCTGGAGATTTATTTTGGAAACTTAATTGTTTTATGTTCAATCCACCTAAATTTGTTACATTAACTTAATCGCTTTGTGTTCTGACAACATAACAACTTTTTGTGGAACCTGTAGCTCTGAACCAATTTAGTGCATATTTACAAAATACTGTAGTCAACGTTTGAAGTGGATCATCAACTTTCATTAAAGTTGTCCTAAAACTGTAGAATAAAACAGATTCTTGTCCTAGGACAATTTGGATTCCCTTGGAGTGTTGATCACTACTGTAGACCACAGAATTTTTTAACGGTAGAATATAACCAGTTTAAATCCTCAAAATGGATCCAAGTGACATGGGAAAATAGACTGCAAACAAGCTTAAAGCTTAGTTATATTTTTATAATTTATCAAAAAAAGTTTTTAATGAAAAAAAATTCATTGAAATTCGGCATCCTGTCAGATAAAGCCGATTGAAATCAAATGGCAACTGCATAATACGAAACTAGCCTACAATTAATTATGAGTTGAAATGAATTAATATGCCCGCTTTAAATATGCTCAAAATAATATATTTACAGCCTATAATTTGATTATAATGGGGCTTTCACATCCATGGATGCAGCTGTTTGGAACGAAATGCAGCATTTCCTAGGCCACGTTTCTTTGTGCGATGCCTGAATTTGTTGGTATATGTGAAAGGGAGAGTGCTGCAGTTTCTCTCCTATTAAAACTCTCCATGTCCCATCTGTCTCTGAAGAGTTTGCCTATAAATACCCCACAAATGTGCATTTCCATATCTCAGGCTTGTGATAAAGTGTTGCCGTGCTTGCTCTTAGAATAACCAACACCAGCACAAAGAGATTTGATCTGTTCTGACGCTTTAAAGAGGTTTACAAAGGCAAGCAGCTGCAGTTATAAAGTAAATACATTTGATGTGAAATGACGTCTGTGAGATTTATAGAGACACAATGATTCTAAGAATTGCGACAGCCTTCAGGGACTGTATGTAAGAGTTTTCATATATTAATCACATTGTAATTTCAATGTTTTAACAGCCTGAAACACAATATGCTTCTTCCTATGTTGTCTATAAAAGCCTTTAGAATCATTTTAATGTGAATCAAAAGGATGCATGTGCTTAAATTAATCAGGCTGATATATTAAAGCCAGTGTATTTTGGATTATTTCCTTCATGTTCAGCAGATTCACACTTCAATAAAATTTATATTAGAGCTGCTATATATTTCCATTTTAAGCAGTAATTTGTTTTTAATGAAATCAGTTGTCCACTGTGTTTTAATTTTTTGTAATCAAAGTTCTAAAACGCATGCAGCAAAGATCAATAATGGTGTGTCCGAATCCACTTTTGCTAGAAAGAAAAACATGATCTGTGCCCCGGCGCATGGTCTAACATGGTTGTGCTTATTCTCTTAATAAATTATGGGTGTGTTTTGAGCGTAACGTGCATTTAACCAATCAGAGTCTCATCTCCCATTTTCCTTTAGAGTCAGTTGCGTCACACCATAGCGCATTAGCTTACATAGCGGACTTTGGTGGAAATACTGAACACTTCACCGGCGAGAAAACAGTTAAACAGAGCATCTGCAGCGAGTATAATGAACGAGCCTCCTCCATTTGACCTCTTTACTTTCTCTTTACTTTTACTCTTTACTTTACTCCTTTACTTTTGTGGAGTAATGAAACTGTCTTGTGCGGACTCCACTGTAGACATTAGCCTATATATTCAATTATGCTTGTTAAGCACAAAGATTTGTTTCAACACTATTTCTAAATTCAGTTCTAATTTCCAGCAAACGAATAAATGAACAATAATAATGAAGTGTGGTCAGTTATATCCAACCACGCATCCTATTCTTATGTCCCATATGGTGATGCATACGTCTTCAAAACCCGACAGGTGGACAAATCTAAACTTGTTTTTATTAAACAAATATTAATATGCATATAATAAATAATACTGCTAATAATAATAACATAATACAATTGTAAATTGTCATGAATAAACTGAACCACCCACCACCGACATGAAGACATGAAGGTAGTGGTTTTATATTTATGTAGAAAATAATACTTTCTGTAACATTTTAATCCTTTATTTTTTGTGTGTTTTAAGTGTTAGCGTTTGATCCCACATGGGTGCATAACTAACGCGCTCTGCGCTGGACCACGTTTTAGTGGGTCAATGACTCGATCTATTTCAGTTCCTCAAAATAGCAATGCGCCTTAACACACCTAACCACAAAGTAGCGCAAATAGATTTGCTATTTAAACAACATGGCGCAAAACATGAAAATTAGGGTTGCACTGGTCTGAAAATAGCAACAAATCGCTCCAAACACATACATTTTTAAACCTCTTACTTTTTAAAAACATGCAACAATAACTACACATACTTTCACTTTTATTTCATTAAAAAAAGTAACTAAATAATATATTTTATATAAATAATATTATTTACATAAATAATATATAAATAATATATTTTTAAAAAAGTGACTTAGGATTGTAATGTATAAGCTTCCAGATATAAAGCTTTATTTGATCAGTAGTAGCTTAAATGTCTATATTGATCCGTATTTATTTGTGCATATATTTTTATACATTTTAATTCTATATTTATTTTAAATCAAACTTTGTTTGTTTCACTAAATGCTTCTTTTTTTTTTTAAATAAAATAAGTTCTTAGTATTATATTTTGTCATGTCATCCAAAAAACCAAAACATTTAAGTGTGGCTTAGACTACAAATAATTTTGGACCTATTATGCCCCTTTTTACAAGATGTAAAATAAGTCTCTTGAGTGTTTGTGACGTTTCAGCTCAAAAAACAACACAAATAATGCTTTATAATCCTTTGAAACTAGCTCTCTTACGGTTTGATCCTAATTGTGCCATATTGGGGACTGTTGCTTTATATTTAAAAGAGATTATGCTCCTAGCTCTCTTTTCAGAAGAGGGCGGAGCTACAAATGCCTATGTGTCAGTATATTGGCAGATTCAAAACCAAGACTAACCTCCTATGCCAATGAGGGAGAAATCGTCACTAATGGGTGGGACTTTCCCCCTTTGATGACACATACAAAGGGAAAATGTCAATCAAAGTGTTTCTGCAGACTCTCTATGTTTACTTATAAAATAAAGTTAGTAAATTTTTACCATAAGACGCTGGTTATATTCACAGACTGCTGCCACAACTGTGTTTAAACCCCTTATAAAAGTGATTTTTGCATAATAGGTCCCCTTTAATACCAAAACCACATTGTCAATCAAATCCGACTATTTCAAAGATTCAAAGCATGTTTCGGTTTACATTTTACCCCTCCGGTCTGACATAATAGGAACTATGTTCTGTATCTATAAATACAAGTAGTTGGTGGTCTCTCCCACCTCCTTTCCCACACCTCCCAGGGCAAACCACTTGCAACAACACTGGAATTAGACCGTCTTAAAGTTAGTTATCAGACTCCCCACAGTGTTTGAAGGCTCACCCACGCATTTAAACCCCCTGATTATTAAACGGTTTGCTCGTGTGTGACAGCCAAGAGTTTAGCCCAAAACACCATGAGGCAGGTGGGGAAAGAGTAACGTAGATTTATCTCAGGAGAGTAAATCAGAACTTATAGTAGCCCGAAATGTTTAGTTTTGTTTATAGAATACGTAAATGAGTTCATTTGAGGTGCGAGAGCTTGTCGTCTGGAGGAGATGCAAGAGAGCATTCATTGAAAAGGGGAAGCCCTGGTTTGAGAAATGACCTGTGGCTTTCCATGTAACCGCAGATGCGACGCAGTGGCCTGCACTTCTTTAAATCCTGCAGTCTCTTTTGAATGATTGCATTGCTGTGACTTGGCTTTCATCTTTTTCAGCAGCAGGAAGGATAGATGTTTGAGTCTGTGTGGTTTTAAAGTGTACTGCATTTGTTCAAGTGTTATTGGTTTCTTCCACTATTCGCACATTTGGTCTGGTGTATTATTTTAACACTTTCATGCGTGAGTATTACATACTCCACCTGACCCTTCTGTTTTCTGACCGTTTCTTAGAATCCATTGCTTTCTAAAGTTTAGACGCTTTAAGTTTATCATGTGACCCACCAGCCCCAATGATTTATGTATATATCGTATTTTCTACTGCCTTTTCTGTAAATATTGACAATTGTTCTAATTATATTGTGAAATTTCTGATACTCTGATTCTCAAATATGTGAATGAACATATTTTGTCTTTTAAACAGCTTAATAAGGATCGTATTATTTGTATATGACGGGTAATGGGCGCCGCCGTTGTTGCTATAAGAGATACAGCTGTGATCGGAAGTTCGAGAAGTATTTATATTATTTATTAAATTATGCATTAACTGTATTTTATTAGCTAGATGGGATAAGCTGAGGATACTCAGTCAAGATAGCATAATTTTTGTGACACTGTACAACAAATTGTAAATTTTTACAATTTTTACAAAAAAGTTATATTATTATAAGTAATATAATAAAGGTAATTTAATGAATAATATGAATACTTCTTGTTAACTTCCGATCGCAGCTGTATCCCTTCCTGCAACAACCATAGGAGAGATCCGAGCTGCTGGATTTATGTAATGTTTATTCATAATTTTCTTCCGAAATACATGAAGGCAAGTAACTGTTTATCTGGGAGAGGAATAGAGAAAATATTCTAGTAACATAAAGAGTGTGTATCTTACGTGAACAAAGCACATCGTCAAGTTATATATAAAAAAGTATTATTATTGTCATCTCCATAGACATCCCTGTGAATTTTACAAACCTAAAATAGTATGTTTTGCTTGTAGTTATGTGTAATTGAATTTCTGAAACCTAAAATCAGTGTTATTTGTTTGAACAAGCCCACCTCTTTTTGTGCCTTATTGAGCACCGTCAGATTTGAAATTTAGCAGTTGATGACCTGCGCTCAAACATTCTAATCACACCGGTGTGATTGTATGCTTCAGGGACCAGCCATGGCTCATCACACCGGTGTGATCGTACGCATGAAAGGGTTAAAGGTGAAGGATGTTGTTTTTATGCTACTTGTGCATTACTAGTGGAATTACACTTCTTTGCACAGATTATTCTTATCCTTAAAGTATTTCAGTAATTAAAATGGATGAAAAAGCTCACCAGTTAAGAAGCGAAAAGATTTTGCATTATTCTTTTCTTCAGATTTTGTGAGTTTACTTAACATCTTATGCATGTGTGTCTGTGTATATATCAGCTACACTGTTATTACACTGTGTTTAACTGTAATATGAACTGGTTTTTACTGTAGGACAGTTAAGCAGTATGTTACTGTAATTTACAGTTGCATTGTGAGAATTACTGTGTATTTTACAGTAAAGATATACAATACTATAAGTACAAACACAGCAAGGTAAATGATGCTGTAAATGTATTTGCAGTTTTTTGCTGTAATTGATGTACAGTAAGTTACTGGTGAACTGAACTGTAATATGAACTGAGTTTTACTGTAGGACAGTTACGCTGTATTTTAAACTTGCACTGTGAAAATTACTGTACATTTTACAGTAAAATTATAGATTAATGTAAATAAATATACGGCAAGATAAATGGTGCTGTAAGTGTAAATACAGTATTTTACTGTAATTGATTTACAGTAAGTTACTGTAGATTCTACAGGAAATTGCTAACAGTGTAAATTGTTACAGTGTCTAGTAAATAGAAAACTAGCCAAATACTTTTTATAAATATTATTACAGAGACAAAGATTTAAAATCACACTAGAACTAAAATAAACTAACATCCTCAACCCCTGGGACATAAAAGTGTCTAGTTGAAAAAAGTTGAAAGTTTCTTAACCTGAAGCCGATGCTGAGGTTGGAATCTGTGGACAAAGTTTTGCTGAGAATGCTTTAATTCCTCTTCGTCTTGCTGTTCAGGGACCTCTCTGCCTTTTAAAAAGAAAAAAAAAACAGATGGACAGCTGCTTCTGAGCTACTCGATGCTATAGTACTTTAAAATAATGAAGTGCATTGAGAAGAAGCAGATGCATACTAAGGCTATGTCTTTAAAGGGCATTGGTGCAAAGATCTCAGTGTTTCACCCTTTGCCTCGGGCTGTGTCTCTTTAAAGCAGAAAACTCTCTGAAAGGAACTGGCTGAAAATGCCAACCGCTCAGGACAGAGCCGCGTCTCTAGTGACGTTCAAGGGATTCAGCTCTAAGCTTCCACAAAGACTCTGCATCAAAGCTCAGGAAAGACACAGCCAACAATCCCCTCCAGAAACAAGAATGCTTAATTTTGACTGCTAAACAGGGGATATATATATATATGCCCCTTTTCATAAGATGAAATGTGTTAAGATGAAGATAAGATCAAATATTTTCATAAAAATCAGGTGTGCCTAAAAGGCTTTTGTTCATAATACCCCACAGATCATTTATTATTTATTTAACATATCCAGCATATGTTTTACACAGCGGATGCCCTTCCAGCTGCAACCCAGTACTGGGAAACCCTCATACATTCTCAAATTCACACACACACACACTACAGGCAATTTAGTGTATTCAATTGTCCTATAGGCCATGTCTTTGGACTGTGGGGGAAACCGGAGCACCTGGAGGAAACCCACGCCAACATGGGAAGAACATGCAAACTCCACACAGATATGCCAACTGGCCCATCCGGGGCTCGAACCAGCAATCTTCTTGCTGTAAAGCAACAGTGATAACCACTAAGGCACCATGTTGCCCCTAAAAGGGATAGTTCACCCCAAATTAAAATTTACATAATATTTCAGGGATTTTTAGTGACAGAATTGTCATTTTTGGGTGAACTATCCCTTAAGCTTTGGCATTGACTAGTTCTTCAGTAACTACATTTAGCTGAGCTTCATTAGTGAAGCAGTCCAGCACAAAATATATTGTGTATTATAGTAATATATTACTTTACTGACTGAAATGGCAGTTGCTGCAATAGTGCTGTTTGTGGAAATGTGTGAATTTAAGGGGGGATAAGTAAGCCACCTGGAAGCACTTTGTCCTGCGTATATATGGCTGCTTGCCTCAATATGTAAAAAATATAGAGAAAAATAGTTCTGAGCCACAAATAGATAATATTAATTCATTAATTAAATGCAAAGCTGACAGAAATAAAACGGATGAATGGAACACACACTAACCTATGCATTATTCACTCAGGATTAGGGTTGGGAATTGCAACCGATTCCGATTTTCATTACTAAATGAAGTATTGCATTATTTACAAACCATTTGCATTTAAGAGTAGTTGGTGGTTTTTAAGATAATTCAGAATGAGTTAGTAGATGATTAATAAACTATTGAAATTAACATTTATATATCTTAGTGTCCAGGCATATAGGAATTGTTACTATGTATGCTAATGCTTTAAATGCTTTATTAACTCAACTTCATGCTGTTTTGTGACCTAATCTAAAGTTAGGACTCTTTATGCTTTATAAATCCCTAATAAATCACAATTAAAGGCTCAGTATCAAATGAACAATAATCTTTGCAATCTTACCTAAAAAATAAAGTTACTGTAAGGTTTAAACATTGCTGAATAACAGGAGTGTCAAAATACAACATAAAACTGGATAAAACAACAGCAATATAATAATTTAACAATATAATAGGATGCAATATTTAAACTGTACAGTAATTTTATTTTAGATTAGGTTGCAAAAATTTATTTTTCATTTAAAGTACAGTTTCACTTGTGTATTCTCAAATGAATAGAAATGAATAATGTTTTTTGTTCTTTTTTACTATTTAGAACTGAGTCTTTAATTGTCATTTATAAGAGATTTATAAAGCATAAATAGACCTCACTTTAGATTAGGTCACTTAACTGGATGAAGTTGAGTTAATAAAGCATTTATTAACATACAAATGTACTGTTAGTAAATGCCTGAATAATAAGAATTATAAATGTTAATTTGATTAGTTTATTAAACATTTACTAACTCATTCTAAATTATCTGAAAAAACAACTAACTATGTTTAAATAACTAGTTTGTAAATAATGCAAAACTTAATTTAGTAATGAAAAATAAATCACTAACAAAGTATGAAAATACATTTATGAAGCACATTATAAATGTGGTTTTTAAGTCAAGAATACAGCATTTGTAGCTGCAGTTATAAACCGCTTATTAGCGTTTATTAATGTAGAGTTAATGCTTAACAGATAACGAATTCACTATTTGTTAATGCTTAATAAATGGTTCATAGTGTGTAGCTATTATAAAGTGTTACCGAATGTTCTTTTTTTGCGGTCCCGATATGTTTAATCTTTTTCTTTTGCAAAATTCTTCTGCCATTTTCCAGATTTTTAAAAATCTTTATTCTTTTCAAACCGAAAGCCATGCAGCTAAATTGGTGTTTTTCCATAGGCTACAGCTTTGTGAAGGTTTTATTTCATGTTTCTTTAATGTGCTGTTAATAAATACATTTTATTTACAGCAGCATTCAAGGACGCAAATTTAGAATGGAAAACGTGGCATGATGGTGTTACATGTGAATTTGTGTTTATTTTTTTTCATGCGATCAATTCTTGATTCTTTGCATAATAAAATATACGTAATTTAATTACTTTGGATGTGCTAAAATATTTGTCAAACGAATTTTATAATAATTAAAGCATAAACATTAAAAACTGTAAAACATAATAAAGTAGGTCTAATAGATCGGAAATAAAGGAAATCAATTATCTATAATTTCATTATTTAATGCATAAAGTAGTTTAGTTTATTCATAAAGTGTGTTTAATTGACCTGGAACTGTTAATAAGGACTAGGAATCGTTAAGAATCGAAATCGGTAAGCGGAATCGAATTGGAATCGGAATCAACAAAATTCTTACGATACACAACCCTACTCAGGATGGTGTCAAACAATCAAAAAACAGTGATGTGACTGACAAGCATACATATGAAAGTGAATGTATTCACTGAGGGTCAACGTAATCTGAATGTAGCTGGATGAGTCTGTGTTATTGGATCAGTGGTTGTTATCTGGAAATAACATACCTTGGAATGTCATGACTGAGCAATCAGTATCAAGTATTTGCAGATACATAACATCCTCTTCCTTCCTTTTTTTCCACATGGTTGCAGGAAAAAACTTTACTTTTTTACTAGGTTGCCCGTTTTTTTTCAGATTTTCTAGGTAGATAAATGCACCAAGGATCCGATTATAGCACAGGGAAAGGTGGAAAAATTCATATTTTCATGATACGTCCCCTTTAAATTGGAGATGTAAAGCAACAAACCTGTAAATGTGTGCTTTGTGGTCAGTCAGATGAATATGGATAGGTGTGCACAAACTAGCAAAGCAATTTTGCCCACAATGCAGCGTTCAGCACAAGACACCTTGATTGTTGAAACCGCCGTGAGATTTAACAAAGAAAAACTGTCGGATGCAATCAGGATGGCGTCTGCAGATAGACAAATGTGTCATTGAACGCGGAAGAGAGCTGTTTTCCTTCACAAATTACTCTCATTTGTGTGTCTGAAACCCCTCTTTCACTTCGCAAAGCGCCAGTCTTTCCGTCTCTCAGAATAACACTGCTTTATTGAGGCACGAGGCAGAGAGCGGCTGTTTATCAAGTGTCCTTTCAGCACGTTCCAACTGGGACATGAGACGCTGACCCTGCCACCCTTCCCCAAAAAAAGCCCACGCATAAAGTTGTATTTGTGTCGGGACGGGGGTTGTGTGTTAGTGGATGCTCACTGAGGAAAGAGAGAACCTATATTGATGTTTTAAAAAGTGACCTCCTAGTATGATGGACTGCTTTGTAAATCATGAAATGGTGTGTGACCTGATGTTTTAATGTGCTCCGAGGTTGTTTTCTGAGAACTGGCACTTTAATGAAGGCTTGCTGGTTTATCTGGAAGTGTTTGTGCGTATTTGTTTTTACGTGACCTTAAGTGTTTCCCACAGGGCTGCTTACAGTTTCAGTGCTGGTGAGGATTTATGTTCTGCGGTCTCAATGTTTTTCATAAAATGTAAAGTGTCCCGAAAGTGTCTGAATACTCTTTGTGGCCTATTCTAGTTATCATATATATATATATATATATTTATTTATTTATTTATTTATTTATTTATTTATTTATTTTTTATTTTTTATTTTTTATTTTTTTAAGGACAATTTTAAATATAATTTTACATTTTAAAAGCAAAAAAGGTTTTTTGTTGTTTTTAAATATGATCATTTAAAAGGGTAACATGCCAAAAAAAACAAATGTGTCCATTGGAAATCTCCTAACATTCCTGACTTAACTGCAGTTATTTGAGTAAAATATATTTATAAAGTCTTAAAATATTATTTTGGTTTAAAGTAATCGTTTTTCATGTTTAAAATATGATTTATTGTTGTGTTTAAAGCTTTTGTCATTACGCTACTTCAGTGTCTCAGAATCATTCAGATATTATTATTAAATGCTGGATTATTTCACAAAGTTTTTATTATAACAGTCTTGCAAACACGTTTTATACCATTTCAAATATATATTTTTGGTGCGTGCTGTATAAGTGCACATGCAGGACTCATAATTGCATAGCATAATTGAGTACAACCCATTTTGAAAATGTCAATATTCACTGAGAAATGGATACAAATATTCAATGTATTTTAGTGCATTTAAACAAAAAAGATTTATTAAACATATATTTATTAAAATAATAATTTAGTCATCCAACATATTTAGAAATTGAAATAATACAATTAAATACAAGCAAACAATTTCAACCAAATGTTTGTATTTTTTGTTTTTTTGCTTCTCTTGATTTTATTTTCCCCTTTTTTTTTTAAATGTATTTATTATTTTTCTATACCATATACATTTGGGTTGTACTAGATTTTGGAGTGTTATCGTAAGTCATTTTGTTGGATAAGCTCCAGATTTGGCTTCAGTACTGACTAATTTAATGTATCAGAGGATGATAGAGTATCCAAAATCTATACTCAAGTAAAAGTACAAGTACTTGCTGAAATTTTACTCAAGTAAAAGTTAAAGTAACGATCTTAAAAGTTATTCGAGTAAGAGTGAAAAGTATCTGATAAAAAAATTACTAAGTAAATAGTTACTAGAAAATCTTGTTTTATATAAATGTTTTATTTCACTCTATATTGTTTACCCATAGTGTAAACATCTTAGGAGCCCCAAAATCACCGTAGATCCCAGAGGGTTAAAGGAGCGAGTCAACATAATGAATAGGTCATCCTCATATGACGCCCTTTACAAACTGCACAATAAGGCATTTCTAGACAATTCCTGGCATGGGAAAAGTTCTGGTTGTATGTGACTTCTGTCTTTGTATCATTATAATTTTTTTCTTCCTTTTATTTATTTATTTATTTATTTATTTATTTATTTATTTATTTATTCTCTCCTTTTTTATATATTGGTTCATGTGCAGTAGGCCCACAAATATATACCTGTAGTGTGTTTTTGTTATATCCTGTCATGTATTGAAAGAAAAACAATAAAAACTCGAATTACAAAAAAAAACAACAACAACAAATTTGTCTTAAAAATGTTTTATTTTTGTCATTCTTTGTTAAAGGAAGATCAAAATCTTTCAAATGTTTTAATTTTGTCACACAAAGATATTTTTCTTTTTAAACATTCAAAACTATTTTTTGGATGTCCTCAAATGGAAACATTCTAGAACGGCTATAGTTTTTATTACTGTTTTGTTCATGCTAGTCTTTAAATCAGTTTTTTTTTCATTAATACTCCTTAGTGCTTTTCACATGAAAATATTTAGCAGCAGCTGTTTATAATATTTGTAATAAAAATAAATGTGTCCAGAGAAAAGCAATTTTATTATTAGAACTTATTCTAAAATAGCTTTGACATCCCTTTAGAAATCGAAGTATATAAATCTAATTTTTTTTTAATTAAAAAATAATAATTCTTTTTTTCTGTTAAATAAAAAGTGCTAAATTAATGGAAATTTTAAAGTTACATAATTATTGTGACATACACTTATAAAAAAAAAACTAGTTTAATTTTAATATATTTTAATTGATTATTTTTTTGTTGGCAAATAAATAAAACCTAGTAGTTTGCAGGATAGTGAAAAAGTACAAAGGTTTAAAATAATTAATTAGTAACAATTAATTAGTATTTTAGGGCTGCATTACTATCAAATAGTATTTTAATATGGCGGCACATGATTTATCAAATAAACTACTGTTAAACTGAAATTTTGTCATTTGAAATATGTATGAAATTTAGTGCATAGTTGGCCCATGTTATGCTAAAATATATATTGTCAGGGTTAAGAGAGAACTTCATGTGCACGTCGTGATTTGCCAAGCACAATCACTGGATTAACAATCTATGTTGTTCCTAGAACATCTTTTTTGTTTGAAAATGTAATCCATACCTATTCCCTTCTCCTAACCCCAACCATAACTGTAAATTATTCCCAAAATCAGAGGGGGAGAAAATAGTTTAATAACACTCATGCAGAAGTGCATTAACCTAACCATGAGCCTATATATATGTGCACTTCTCCTACATTCTGCTTTGTTTTCCAGGCACAGGGATTGCTCAGCTGACGGATGTGTCTGGTCTGGAGCAGTGTGAGGGTGATGGCCGCAGCACTGTATTCAGTGACAGGACCGGCATGGTGAAAGCTGCCCGCATGCTGCTGTCCTCCGTTACCAAAGTCCTGGTGCTCGCTGACTGCATCGTTATCAAGCAGATCATAAGCTCTCGCAACAAAGTAAGTATTGTCCACTGTGTCCAAATACTTGTGCACTGGCCTTTACAATCACTCCAAATGACACTCATGCTTTCCTGTCAAGTACAAGAGTACATAGACACACACACACACATACACACACGCTGGTGGTTGCTTTCAGACGTTATCTCTGCATGCCTACTGAAGAATATATTTAGGGTCCTGCTGCTTTGGAGATAATTGAAGAGACACGACACAGGAGTCCTGTCTTTTTTTAGCACCTATATTTTTTTTTACACACCTTTTTAAAATAATTTTTTACAACACTTTTCAACAAAAGGAATAAGCACTTAAACATTTATATTTACTAACCCCATCCCTTTTTTTTACAAAACTAAATTAACAAATTAAGTACTTTGATGTTTGACATAATCTCAACTGAAATGTGAAGAGGGTAGGACTTAGTGTAGCTCCTCCCTTAAAAAAACAGCCAATAGCATTTTGTTTTATCGCCGCTCTGCCAGTAAGAGTGATTGAGCTCAAGTGCATCAAAAGAAAAAAAAAATTGAGAAGCATCTTGAAGGGGCGGGGGAAAGTCAGATACTAGAGATCATTTGATTGGTCAAGATTTGATGAGAAACTGAAGTATGAGGTGACATAAATAAAACCATTGATTCATTTAGGTGGAAGTGACAAATTACAAGCTTTACATGTTTATATCAGTTTTACATCTTCAAAACGCAAATTGTCACTGTTTTGGAGCATACTAGCTTATAGATTTCTTTAAAAAAACGAACAATACTGGTGCTAACATCTAAAAAATTATTTTAATTTCATGGGACCTTTAATAGAGTTCATAAATAACCAAGCTTAGGAAGGAAGTAAAGAAAGGAAGAAAGAAAGAAAGAAAAAAGACAGAAAGAAAGAAAGAAAGAAAGAAAGAGAAAAAGAAGTGGCCATATCTAGGTCAAAATTGTTATTTAATTAAGTGACATTGTAACATTTTATATTGAAGTGGACATAGCGAAGTCAAGTTTTGGTATTTAAACAATTAAGATTGTAACTTTATAATCAAGTGGACACATCAATGTCAGATTTTTGCAAAAGTTTCATTGTAACATTTTGTATTCAAGTGGACGTATCAAAGTACATTTTTGGTAGCTAAACTAGTAACATTAGCTACGTTTCCATCCACCTATGGATATGCACATAAAAAAACAGTTGATGGAAACGCCATGATGGCCATAACTTTTGAAATGCTCATAAAAAAAACTAATGCCCATAACTGAGTAGGATAAACTTTTTATTCGATAAGAAAAAATGCGCTTAAACTACGATGGTAACACTTTTACTGAACAAATTCCAGTATACGCATTTAAAAAGTCATGTGATTTTGTTATAAGAGATAATGTGATGATAAAAATGTGCGAATGGTCTGGCCAGCAGGCTGAGCACACTGTAAAACATCTGAAATGTTGTTTTGGTCATTCTAAAATGCCTTAACCATCTCAGTATTAGTGTTGTTATATTATTATTGACCTCCAGAATCAAGAGTATTTGTGTCTGCGTCTTACTCCTTCAAACGCCACCGAACATTCACTATGTGTCAGGATTGCCTTCTGAGGCGAAAGTCTTTTATTAAATGAAGAAAAGATTCACGCAGCTTCTCTTATTGCTGCAAATTCTGTTTTTAATGTTGATATTTGGCACCAGATAATCAGGAAGTGATGATTTTATTCACTTTGACACATTGGATGGAAAACTGCTTTATTTGCATGTCTTTTTTGCAATAATCCAATTTTGTGCATAAAGTCAATTAGCATTTTTGCATGGAAACATAGCTAGTGCTATATCCACCTTAATCAAAATGTTATGTTACTTGTTTTCTTAAAAGATTTTACCTTTGAGAAGTCCCCTTGAGTGCAAAATGTTACAATGTTACATTTTAACAAAATATGACTCCGTTATGTCCAATGTAAAATATAAAATGTCACATTTAAATTTTAGTAAATAAAATTTGACTTTGATATGTTCAATTGAGTACTACATTTTACAATGTTACATGTTTAGTTAACCAAATGTGACTTGCATATCCACCTGAATGTCACAAAGTAAACATTAACCTAATATGCAACATGTAACATTTTATACTCAAGTATGGACATATCAAAGTTAAATGTTGCCAATTAAACACGTAAGATGTAACTGTACGTGTAAGTGGACTTCAAAGTCAACTAATTATGTAACATTGTAACATTTTTGTGTTCAGGTGGATACATTAAAGCCAAGTTTTGTTGGCCAACAATGTAACATTGTAACATTTTGTATTCAAGTGGACGTATCAAATTTATAGAGTTAAAGTGACCAATAAGGGTGCTTTCACACCTGTTTTGTTCCGAAACAGGGATTAAAATTGTTACAATGTTGCACTTTGTACTTGGTTCGGTTCGCTTTCACACGGCAAAGTTTCGAAACGGACCAAAAAAGCTAAAACAAGTCATGTGCGAGTAAACTCTCATCACATTGGTCAGAGTTTCCCAGTTTATTTTGCAGAGTCCTGCTCAGCTGTCATGCGTCCTTTATTTTAATTTATGGCAATGAGCAACAAGACATTATAAGCGAAAAGCTGCGCTTTAATTTTGAATGGTGACATCCACAGACATCGTCACCAAGTATAAATCAGAGGTAAGACTCTCCCTTGGCTAGAACTATGCATTATAGGCTTTACATTATAGAGATAACCGATAAACCAAGACTGCAGTTCGGTCAGTTTTCCTAACGGATAAACAGCTCTGGTTAATAGTTCAGCATGCTTTCACTTTCGTATTTGACATGAAACGCACATTCACCGATAGGAATGATGACATCCCGTCCTTATCATAATTCTCTCTTCATATACGCCTGTTACATATCCATAATACACTGCAATATAGCCCATAGGGTGCTTTCACACCTAGACTTTTGTTTCGGAACCAGCTGTGATTCTAAGTCTCCAAGAATCACAGCTGGAGAATTGCAGGATTTAGGTGTTGTTAGGAGTTTGAGTTTTGAGGGCAAAAGTCTGCAAAACTAAAATCTGACATCACTTCAATCAGTGCAAACAGTTTAAGAGCGTTAAAAGAAAAAAAGCCTCTACTCTCATACAAAATTAAACACAAACTCTTATATTTCTGTAAATAATTTGAGCAAAAATCTAAAAAGTTTAACAATAAAGACATTCTTTATAACCTTTTTTAAAAACTCATATTTGACAATGATGCCAATATTAGAGGAGGACACTGTGGGTTAGGGAAGGATAGACTTTAAGAATAAAATGCCAGACTTGGAAATAACAGAACAGGTTGGGCTGTACCAGCTGAAGAAGACCTGTCTTGACATCAGGACAGTGAGGGAGTAGACAGTGTGTGTGTATATATATATATATATATATATATGTATATATATATATATTATATACACGCACGCACGCACACATGCATATATATATATATATATATATATATATATTATATATATATATATATATATATATATATATATATATATATATATTATATATGCATGTGTGCGTGCGTGTGTTTGTGCTTTCAGATCTGGAGCTAATCATGTCCAGTTAGTGATGTTTGAATGGCCATGCAGCACAACAGCTCTCCATTAGAGAGAAACACAATTGAATTTGTCCTGACCATGCCTGATAACGCCTACTCCTAGCAGGCTAACCTCAAATATAGGCCTCTCTTATCAATTTTCTCCAATGTGAGCATCTTGGCTTCCGCTGAGCCTCTCGGTACATAGGAGTTTTGTTTTCTTTATAAGCACAGTGTTTGTGTATGTGGCTTTACATGCAAGATTGCTACTAATATGTAATGTAAACATGGTATGGGTGATTGAGGTTATTATTATTTTAGGAAATTGTCTGGCTTACAATTAACATTAACTAACTATTTATTATTTAACAAACTATTTAAAATAATACAGAATTATTATTCTAATATTATGATAAAAAATATTATAATAAAAATTGTTTTATCATAATATTAGTAAGTGTTAGATTTATTAAGCTTTTAGATGTATGCTAAGTATACAATACACAATATTAGATGTATTATTCTTTTATACTATTACATTTATATAATGTACAATATACAGATATAATATAATAATATACAGAATAAACAAATGTATTAAAGAGACTCTTAAACTTGATTAAAACATTTTTACAAAGTGTGTGCAATGGTAAAATGTAAATGCTGTACAATAAAAGCAAACTTTAAGGTGTGAATAATAATGATACAGTAAACCTCAAACTGTAAACAAAACGAATTATGATAATCAAATCTGAGAAGTAAAGGAACTAGCCATCATTATTCAAATACATACTGCAACATTACAAATTGTGAAGTTGGATGGCTACATTACTCTCTATGCTAAACATTATTCCAGATGGGGTGCTAGTAGCTGGGATGCACAAGAAAAGAAATCAAAAAGCCACTCTGGCAACATCCTTAGATCCTCTTTTATTTACAATCTCCTCATGGCTGCTATTTGGCACTCATTTTCGTGTTATTCTGACTTGAAGTTGTGATGACAACCTAAAACTTGCATATTAAAAGCGTAACTGCGTGGTTTGCATGGCCTTTGCACTTTGCGCTCCCCTGGCGTTTCTATTAACTGGTTGATTATCAATCGTTTTTTCATAGGATTTCAAACGGACAAAACCATTGCTGCAGCTCTAATACAAGTTTATAAACCGAAAAGTAAAAAGCACTGCAGTGTTTGGATGCGCTGTGTTTGTCTGAGGTAATTAGTCTAAAGTTATCCTGAAATGTGTGTATTCCATACAAAGTGACAAAACATTAACTAGGTGTGCCTGGAAAATGCGTGTGCATTACTTGTGCATTGCTCCCTATTTGTACTGCAAGTTACGCACCTGCATTGGAAATGGCCAACTTACACCCTAAGCTATTGGCATTCCTTCCAAGGTGCTCACTTAGCAGCCACATTTTAATAAAGCTATAGCTCTTCATATTGAGACTTCATACCAAACTATTTTGTATCATCATTGACAATGTGGTTCGATCAATAAATACCGATACCAATTTTATCGCCCAGCCGTATATTATATAATTACATCCGAATGAAGTCTCTTGCTTCTCATATTCTAAATAAACTAAAGATATTCAGAGGAGGAGATTTCACACATCAACACATTCACACACTGAGCTCAGATTTGCCACGGTGGCTCTGTGCTCTCACTGTGTTTATATCAACAGTTGTCTCAGTTGGTTCTATTTTTATTTCTTGCAGGGAATCTTAGGACAGACATCTGAGATAAAGCCAATTTCTAAATAAAACACAAACATCTCCTGAGTTACGAAAGCAACCTTTACAAAGTGTGTCTTTTTTAAAATTCTCAGTGCTGTAGCTTTATTTGTAAACACATGTGTTGTAATGTATGTGCGCAGGTGCTGGTTACCCTGGAGCAGCTGGAGAGAGTCAGCACTTTTCAGGAATTTGTCCAAATCTTCAGCCAATTTGGGAACGAGATGGTAGAGTTTGCCCATCTCACAGGAGACAGACAGAATGTAAGTGTCCACACACACACACACACACACACACACACACACACACACACACACACACACACACACCACACAATCCCCCTGCTCACCCTCCATCATTCCTTCACTTCACTTTCTCAGATAATCAACGCTGATAAGGACAGTTCCTGTGGCAGATGTGTAGAGCCCGTGTAGATTTACACCGTGCATGATGGGAGGAGGGAGATAATAGAGGGATTTAAGTTCTAAGAACCGAACTGAACTGCAATTTCAATCAGCAGCTCTCAAACCCCACTGATAAAACCCTTTGGGGTAAGAAACACTCGACCGCGGTGCAGAACAGATGGATGGGGGGGGAAAAGATAGCAGTGCTCGCTAACAAGAATCCAACATTTTAAGGCTCATATTGCGGGTTTACAACGCAAGCATATTCAGGATCAGGGAATTGTGCTGTCTTAAGTATTTAGGCTTTACAATTTTCTGCAATTAGAATTTGTTGTCAGTGCTTTTGTTATGAATGTTGGTATTGAAGGAAACCTATTATGCTCCTTTTTGCAAGATAAAAAAATAATTCTCTGACGTCCTTAGTGTGTATGTGGAATTTCAACTCAAAATACCTAACAAGAATATTTATAACTCTTTGAAACTTCTCCTTTAGGCTTTCATCCAAATTGTGCCATTTTTGGTGACTGTTGCTTTAAATCGAAATGAGATTGTGCTCCCAGCCCACTTTTCAGAAGAGGGCGGAGCTACAAAATGCCCAGCAGATTCAAAACAGGACAAACGTTATCTACTGTCAGTCGAAGTGTTTCTACCCACTGTTTTTATCAAGGGTAATTATAAAAATAGGATGAATATGTTTTTACCAATAGAGGCTGGCTATATTCATACACTTTTGCCACACAACTGTGTTTAAAGCATAGACTGTAAAAGACATGAACGCAGTATTCGTGATGTCACCCATAGGTTTCCTGAAGAGCGCAAATGAAGCTACAAGTAGGCGTGGCAACTGTTGCCATTTTGTTCGTGCATCATCGTACCCGACAAGGGGCTGCCTTAAAAATAGGCAGAAGGCAGAGCGTCAATGGAGCTAAAGATGCCTGCTAGCATTTTGCTTAGACAGGATTTTCTTTGGGAGAAACACTTTGTTTGTGTTGAGAAACTCGTTTGTGTTCTGACCACATGTGCTTGGTTGTACATTATATCAATAAAGTGTTTAGTCATTTAAAAACACTGTTGCAATACATTAAGACACTAAGCATTGTACTTATGACATTTTTCTACAGGAGGAAAATGTGAATAACTTCCAAACACTCAATTATAGTCTGTGTTAGTAAATGCAAGACTATTTATGAGATCCAGGCATATTAAAACTGTGTGACAACATTTCAGATGACTGTTCTGTTGCCTACAGCTAATCAATCTGTCAGATTCTGGAGTGCATTACTGGTCTAAAGAAAATTTAAAATGATAAATGATCTTAAATAAACAAATACATTTATAGAGATGGAATATAAGTATATAATTTCACTCAGCTGGGAAATGGAAGCAACTTGAATGGAAAAGTGCCACACAGCATGCCATATCATTTGATAATTGTAGAAAATAATTCTAAAAGGCAACTGACTGTGTAAAGCCACATAAAACAAAACAAAAATATTGTATATGCCGAGTTCAGCGGCTAATTAGCCGGAATCAGCTGAGGTGAAGTTACTGCGACAGCAAGGACTTAGCTGTCACTTAAGTGGCCATGCCTTTTAATTATGCAGATTTAATATAATTTAATAAAAATGAAACAGATGAGTTAAAAAAAATTCACTCCCCCTCACAGTTGTCATGAAGGGTAATATTAGCTATATGCACCAAAACCATCTTTTGTACCAGGCTGTAAACATGTTTTTATCAGCAGTAAAATTGGCAATTTAGCATTGCAGTCAGTGAACATCTGGACTTCCTGGAGCCAGCCCCAAAAGGCGAGTTGATGAATTGCAGTTTCAGTTACTTCCGTCTTGCTTTACGAGGGGAGAGCGGGAGTTGAAATAGGTATGAGACAGATCAATGATGAGACAAAACACGAGGGTGAGTTCTTGCAGTCTTTAATGAAAATATTAGAATGAGTAAATTAACACTAGTGAGAAAATATATTGACAATAATGTATATAATACACTAATAATTATAATAATAATAAGGGTGGCAACACGGTGGCCTCAGTGGTTAGCACTGTTGCCTCACAGCAAGTAGGTAGCTCATTCTGTAGTGCATTTAGTTATTATTAAGGTTGTTTGGCGATTTCAGTCATCATACAGTCGACATATTCATTTTCTTATCAGTGACATCCATCTAAACAGTCTCTGGGTCATTGCATTTAAATATTTTGGGCATCTTTTTGGACACTTTTTAATGCTTCCAAATGGTTTGCTGCAGTTATAAAGCATCTGTGTCTTGAGGTAGTTCAATATGATGTGATTTTACTTTTTAATGTGTGCTAAAATGTACTCAATGGAAGTAAAGTACACATTTATGAAACTATTTCATTAATTACAATTCCTGAGAAAAACTACTCAATTACAGTAATTTTAAGACTTGTAATTTGTTACTTTACAGCGCTTGTCCTACCTTACATTGTGTTATTGTGCTCAACCATTCCATGTCTCATTCCAGATTACCACACTGATCTCAATCACAAAGACAAGCTGAAGAAGACGGGAGAAGACTTACGGGCTATCCAGAGAGTGGGCCAGGCGGTCAGTGTTGCAGTCGGACGCTTCGTGGCGGTGGGTGAAGCCATTGCAGCGGAGAATGAAGACTTGAAGGACGAGATGGGACTGGCTTGCTTCGAGGCTCGGAGAGCAGGTCAGTCTGACATAACAGCTGAAAGAGCAATGACATACTGGCTGGAGTACCAGGCAACAGGAAACGGGACAGCTAGGTTAAACATAGTGTAACCTGTCAACAAGCTCAGGACTCACTGTCAAGGTTTGCACTATGCAGATGTGAGATTAAAGGGATAGTTCCCTGGAATTAAAAATACTTAATTGTTTTACTCTACCTTCATGTGGTTTTGATCACAAAAGAAGATATTTTGGAGAATGTGGTTGGTGGAACTCATTGAGTTCCATAGTAAGAAAAATAATTACTGGAAGTCAATGAGCATCACCATTATTCAAAATATCTTCTTTTGTGTTAAGAGAAGAAAGAAAATCTAATTGATTTTGAACAAGTGAACAGTGAGTAAATAATGGCAGAATTTGCATTTTTGGGTGAACTATAACTTTAAATTGTTTTCAAATAAAATTAATTGAAAAGTTGAATTCTGATATGTTCATGGGAATTATCTGTGCTAGCATACACACAATATATGAGGTATTTCAAGAAACAATAGGGAGCACCGGGACATTTCCCGGTGGCCTGACTGTCAAATCTGGCCTGCCACCGTGAATCTGGCCTGCCCCCTGCCCTCTTCACTTACCGATCGCCGCACACACCCCAACCCACCTGCTCTTCACATACTGATCGCCACACCAATCATCCCAACAACTTTCCTAGATGAAAATACTGTCCCAGTCCGCCACTGGTCTTCACAAATGTTTTATTTTATATTACCCACAGTTCAAAAATAGTAGATTTTTTATTTTTATTTTTTTATTGTGTGCAGCCTTTAGAAATCATTCATATGTGATGATTTGCTGCTCATAACATCTTTATGATCAATGTGTAAAGCATTAAGCATTTAATAAAAAAGGAGAGCATTTATTAGCTTGAAAATTTTGGCTGATACTGATAAGAGAGTACTCTTTATATTTGAAAGCCATTCACTTGATATATAGTGTAGACTGAAGAATATAAATCTTATGTACATTATTTTTTTAGCCTTATAAATGCCAACAAATGCAATCGAAGGCTTGTTTTGAAGAAATAACCAATAACCGATTTGTCAAGTTATTGTTTCTTATTTGGCTGGTAACGGTTAAACGGTAACATCAAAAATATATATTTTTTCATCTTATACTTATTGGACATTGCTAGATGTATTTTAAATAGTAAAATAAACAGTAAACAATATACATCCACTCAAATTATTTTGCTTCTTGTTCAAACTACTTTTTTACCATGAGCTGAGACAACACAAATCTGGAGATTTATTTTGGAAACTTAATTGTTTTATGTTCAATCCACCTAAATTTGTTACATTAACTTAATCGCTTTGTGTTCTGACAACATAACAACTTTTTGTGGAACCTGTAGCTCTGAACCAATTTAGTGCATATTTACAAAATACTGTAGTCAACGTTTGAAGTGGATCATCAACTTTCATTAAAGTTGTCCTAAAACTGTAGAATAAAACAGATTCTTGTCCTAGGACAATTTGGATTCCCTTGGAGTGTTGATCACTACTGTAGACCACAGAATTTTTTAACGGTTAGAATATAACCAGTTTAAATCCTCAAAATGGATCCAAGTGACATGGGAAAATAGACTGCAAACAAGCTTAAGCTTAGTTATATTTTTATAATTTATCAAAAAAAGTTTTTAATGAAAAAAATTCATTGAAATTCGGCATCCTGTCAGATAAAGCCGATTGAAATCAAATGGCAACTGCATAATACGAAACTAGCCTACAATTAATTATGAGTTGAAATGAATTAATATGCCCGCTTTAAATATGCTCAAAATAATATATTTACAGCCTATAATTTGATTATAATGGGGCCTTTCACATCCATGGATGCAGCTGTTTGGAACGAAATGCAGCATTTCCTAGGCCACGTTTCTTTGTGCGATGCCTGAATTTGTTGGTATATGTGAAAGGGAGAGTGCTGCAGTTTCTCTCCTATTAAAACTCTCCATGTCCCATCTGTCTCTGAAGAGTTTGCCTATAAATACCCCCACAAATGTGCATTTCCATATCTCAGGCTTGTGATAAAGTGTTGCCGTGCTTGCTCTTAGAATAACCAACACCAGCACAAAGAGATTTTGATCTGTTCTGACGCTTTAAAGAGGTTTACAAAGGCAAGCAGCTGCAGTTATAAAGTAAATACATTTGATGTGAAATGACGTCTGTGAGATTTATAGAGACACAATGATTCTAAGAATTGCGACAGCCTTCAGGGACTGTATGTAAGAGTTTTCATATATTAATCACATTGTAATTTCAATGTTTTAACAGCCTGAAACACAATATGCTTCTTCCTATGTTGTCTATAAAAGCCTTTAGAATCATTTTAATGTGAATCAAAAGGATGCATGTGCTTAAATTAATCAGGCTGATATATTAAAGCCAGTGTATTTTGGATTATTTCCTTCATGTTCAGCAGATTCACACTTCAATAAAATTTATATTAGAGCTGCTATATATTTCCATTTTAAGCAGTAATTTGTTTTTAATGAAATCAGTTGTCCACTGTGTTTTAATTTTTTGTAATCAAAGTTCTAAAACGCATGCAGCAAAGATCAATAATGGTGTGTCCGAATCCACTTTTGCTAGAAAGAAAAACATGATCTGTGCCCCGGCGCATGGTCTAACATGGTTGTGCTTATTCTCTTAATAAATTATGGGTGTGTTTTGAGCGTAACGTGCATTTAACCAATCAGAGTCTCATCTCCCATTTTCCTTTAGAGTCAGTTGCGTCACACCATAGCGCATTAGCTTACATAGCGGACTTTGGTGGAAATACTGAACACTTCACCGGCGAGAAAACAGTTAAACAGAGCATCTGCAGCGAGTATAATGAACGAGCCTCCTCCATTTGACCTCTTTACTTTCTCTTTACTTTTACTCTTTACTTTACTCCTTTACTTTTGTGGAGTAATGAAACTGTCTTGTGCGGACTCCACTGTAGACATTAGCCTATATATTCAATTATGCTTGTTAAGCACAAAGATTTGTTTCAACACTATTTCTAAATTCAGTTCTAATTTCCAGCAAACGAATAAATGAACAATAATAATGAAGTGTGGTCAGTTATATCCAACCACGCATCCTATTCTTATGTCCCATATGGTGATGCATACGTCTTCAAAACCCGACAGGTGGACAAATCTAAACTTGTTTTTATTAAACAAATATTAATATGCATATAATAAATAATACTGCTAATAATAATAACATAATACAATTGTAAATTGTCATGAATAAACTGAACCACCCACCACCGACATGAAGACATGAAGGTAGTGGTTTTATATTTATGTAGAAAATAATACTTTCTGTAACATTTTAATCCTTTATTTTTTGTGTGTTTTAAGTGTTAGCGTTTGATCCCACATGGGTGCATAACTAACGCGCTCTGCGCTGGACCACGTTTTAGTGGGTCAATGACTCGATCTATTTCAGTTCCTCAAAATAGCAATGCGCCTTAACACACCTAACCACAAAGTAGCGCAAATAGATTTGCTATTTAAACAACATGGCGCAAAACATGAAAATTAGGGTTGCACTGGTCTGAAAATAGCAACAAATCGCTCCAAACACATACATTTTTAAACCTCTTACTTTTTAAAAACATGCAACAATAACTACACATACTTTCACTTTATTCATTAAAAAAAGTAACTAAATAATATATTTTATATAAATAATATTATTTACATAAATAATATATAAATAATATATTTTAAAAAAGTGACTTAGGATTGTAATGTATAAGCTTCCAGATATAAAGCTTTATTTGATCAGTAGTAGCTTAAATGTCTATATTGATCCGTATTTATTTGTGCATATATTTTTATACATTTTAATTCTATATTTATTTTAAATCAAACTTTGTTTGTTTCACTAAATGCTTCTTTTTTTTTTAAATAAAATAAGTTCTTAGTATTATATTTTGTCATGTCATCCAAAAAACCAAAACATTTAAGTGTGGCTTAGACTACAAATAATTTTGGACCTATTATGCCCCTTTTTACAAGATGTAAAATAAGTCTCTTGAGTGTTTGTGACGTTTCAGCTCAAAAAACAACACAAATAATGCTTTATAATCCTTTGAAACTAGCTCTCTTACGGTTTGATCCTAATTGTGCCATATTGGGGACTGTTGCTTTATATTTAAAAGAGATTATGCTCCTAGCTCTCTTTTCAGAAGAGGGCGGAGCTACAAATGCCTATGTGTCAGTATATTGGCAGATTCAAAACCAAGACTAACCTCCTATGCCAATGAGGGAGAAATCGTCACTAATGGGTGGGACTTTCCCCCTTTGATGACACATACAAAGGGAAAATGTCAATCAAAGTGTTTCTGCAGACTCTCTATGTTTACTTATAAAAATAAAGTTAGTAAATTTTTACCATAAGACGCTGGTTATATTCACAGACTGCTGCCACAACTGTGTTTAAACCCCTTATAAAAGTGATTTTTGCATAATAGGTCCCCTTTAATACCAAAACCACATTGTCAATCAAATCCGACTATTTCAAAGATTCAAAGCATGTTTCGGTTTACATTTTACCCCTCCGGTCTGACATAATAGGAACTATGTTCTGTATCTATAAATACAAGTAGTTGGTGGTCTCTCCCACCTCCTTTCCCACACCTCCCAGGGCAAACCACTTGCAACAACACTGGAATTAGACCGTCTTAAAGTTAGTTATCAGACTCCCCACAGTGTTTGAAGGCTCACCCACGCATTTAAACCCCCTGATTATTAAACGGTTTGCTCGTGTGTGACAGCCAAGAGTTTAGCCCAAAACACCATGAGGCAGGTGGGGAAAGAGTAACGTAGATTTATCTCAGGAGAGTAAATCAGAACTTATAGTAGCCCGAAATGTTTAGTTTTGTTTATAGAATACGTAAATGAGTTCATTTGAGGTGCGAGAGCTTGTCGTCTGGAGGAGATGCAAGAGAGCATTCATTGAAAAGGGGAAGCCCTGGTTTGAGAAATGACCTGTGGCTTTCCATGTAACCGCAGATGCGACGCAGTGGCCTGCACTTCTTTAAATCCTGCAGTCTCTTTTGAATGATTGCATTGCTGTGACTTGGCTTTCATCTTTTTCAGCAGCAGGAAGGATAGATGTTTGAGTCTGTGTGGTTTTAAAGTGTACTGCATTTGTTCAAGTGTTATTGGTTTCTTCCACTATTCGCACATTTGGTCTGGTGTATTATTTTAACACTTTCATGCGTGAGTATTACATACTCCACCTGACCCTTCTGTTTTCTGACCGTTTCTTAGAATCCATTGCTTTCTAAAGTTTAGACGCTTTAAGTTTATCATGTGACCCACCAGCCCCAATGATTTATGTATATATCGTATTTTCTACTGCCTTTTCTGTAAATATTGACAATTGTTCTAATTATATTGTGAAATTTCTGATACTCTGATTCTCAAATATGTGAATGAACATATTTTGTCTTTTAAACAGCTTAATAAGGATCGTATTATTTGTATATGACGGGTAATGGGCGCCGCCGTTGTTGCTATAAGAGATACAGCTGTGATCGGAAGTTCGAGAAGTATTTATATTATTTATTAAATTATGCATTAACTGTATTTTATTAGCTAGATGGGATAAGCTGAGGATACTCAGTCAAGATAGCATAATTTTTGTGACACTGTACAACAAATTGTAAATTTTTACAATTTTTACAAAAAAGTTATATTATTATAAGTAATATAATAAAGGTAATTTAATGAATAATATGAATACTTCTTGTTAACTTCCGATCGCAGCTGTATCCCTTCCTGCAACAACCATAGGAGAGATCCGAGCTGCTGGATTTATGTAATGTTTATTCATAATTTTCTTCCGAAATACATGAAGGCAAGTAACTGTTTATCTGGGAGAGGAATAGAGAAAATATTCTAGTAACATAAAGAGTGTGTATCTTACGTGAACAAAGCACATCGTCAAGTTATATATAAAAAGTATTATTATTGTCATCTCCATAGACATCCCTGTGAATTTTACAAACCTAAAATAGTATGTTTTGCTTGTAGTTATGTGTAATTGAATTTCTGAACCTAAAATCAGTGTTATTTGTTTGAACAAGCCCACCTCTTTTTGTGCCTTATTGAGCACCGTCAGATTTGAAATTTAGCAGTTGATGACCTGCGCTCAAACATTCTAATCACACCGGTGTGATTGTATGCTTCAGGGACCAGCCATGGCTCATCACACCGGTGTGATCGTACGCATGAAAGGGTTAAAGGTGAAGGATGTTGTTTTTATGCTACTTGTGCATTACTAGTGGAATTACACTTCTTTGCACAGATTATTCTTATCCTTAAAGTATTTCAGTAATTAAAATGGATGAAAAAGCTCACCAGTTAAGAAGCGAAAAGATTTTGCATTATTCTTTTCTTCAGATTTTGTGAGTTTACTTAACATCTTATGCATGTGTGTCTGTGTATATATCAGCTACACTGTTATTACACTGTGTTTAACTGTAATATGAACTGGTTTTTACTGTAGGACAGTTAAGCAGTATGTTACTGTAATTTACAGTTGCATTGTGAGAATTACTGTGTATTTTACAGTAAAGATATACAATACTATAAGTACAAACACAGCAAGGTAAATGATGCTGTAAATGTATTTGCAGTTTTTTGCTGTAATTGATGTACAGTAAGTTACTGGTGAACTGAACTGTAATATGAACTGAGTTTTACTGTAGGACAGTTACGCTGTATTTTAAACTTGCACTGTGAAAATTACTGTACATTTTACAGTAAAATTATAGATTAATGTAAATAAATATACGGCAAGATAAATGGTGCTGTAAGTGTAAATACAGTATTTTACTGTAATTGATTTACAGTAAGTTACTGTAGATTCTACAGGAAATTGCTAACAGTGTAAATTGTTACAGTGTCTAGTAAATAGAAAACTAGCCAAATACTTTTTATAAATATTATTACAGAGACAAAGATTTAAAATCACACTAGAACTAAAATAAACTAACATCCTCAACCCCTGGGACATAAAAGTGTCTAGTTGAAAAAAGTTGAAAGTTTCTTAACCTGAAGCCGATGCTGAGGTTGGAATCTGTGGACAAAGTTTTGCTGAGAATGCTTTAATTCCTCTTCGTCTTGCTGTTCAGGGACCTCTCTGCCTTTTAAAAAGAAAAAAAAAACAGATGGACAGCTGCTTCTGAGCTACTCGATGCTATAGTACTTTAAAATAATGAAGTGCATTGAGAAGAAGCAGATGCATACTAAGGCTATGTCTTTAAAGGGCATTGGTGCAAAGATCTCAGTGTTTCACCCTTTGCCTCGGGCTGTGTCTCTTTAAAGCAGAAAACTCTCTGAAAGGAACTGGCTGAAAATGCCAACCGCTCAGGACAGAGCCGCGTCTCTAGTGACGTTCAAGGGATTCAGCTCTAAGCTTCCACAAAGACTCTGCATCAAAGCTCAGGAAAGACACAGCCAACAATCCCCTCCAGAAACAAGAATGCTTAATTTTGACTGCTAAACAGGGGATATATATATATATGCCCCTTTTCATAAGATGAAATGTGTTAAGATGAAGATAAGATCAAATATTTTCATAAAAATCAGGTGTGCCTAAAAGGCTTTTGTTCATAATACCCCACAGATCATTTATTATTTATTTAACATATCCAGCATATGTTTTACACAGCGGATGCCCTTCCAGCTGCAACCCAGTACTGGGAAACCCTCATACATTCTCAAATTCACACACACACACACTACAGGCAATTTAGTGTATTCAATTGTCCTATAGGCCATGTCTTTGGACTGTGGGGGAAACCGGAGCACCTGGAGGAAACCCACGCCAACATGGGAAGAACATGCAAACTCCACACAGATATGCCAACTGGCCCATCCGGGGCTCGAACCAGCAATCTTCTTGCTGTAAAGCAACAGTGATAACCACTAAGGCACCATGTTGCCCCCTAAAAGGGATAGTTCACCCCAAATTAAAATTTACATAATATTTCAGGGATTTTTAGTGACAGAATTGTCATTTTTGGGTGAACTATCCCTTAAGCTTTGGCATTGACTAGTTCTTCAGTAACTACATTTAGCTGAGCTTCATTAGTGAAGCAGTCCAGCACAAAATATATTGTGTATTATAGTAATATATTACTTTACTGACTGAAATGGCAGTTGCTGCAATAGTGCTGTTTGTGGAAATGTGTGAATTTAAGGGGGGATAAGTAAGCCACCTGGAAGCACTTTGTCCTGCGTATATATGGCTGCTTGCCTCAATATGTAAAAAATATAGAGAAAAATAGTTCTGAGCCACAAATAGATAATATTAATTCATTAATTAAATGCAAAGCTGACAGAAATAAAACGGATGAATGGAACACACACTAACCTATGCATTATTCACTCAGGATTAGGGTTGGGAATTGCAACCGATTCCGATTTTCATTACTAAATGAAGTATTGCATTATTTACAAACCATTTGCATTTAAGAGTAGTTGGTGGTTTTTAAGATAATTCAGAATGAGTTAGTAGATGATTAATAAACTATTGAAATTAACATTTATATATCTTAGTGTCCAGGCATATAGGAATTGTTACTATGTATGCTAATGCTTTAAATGCTTTATTAACTCAACTTCATGCTGTTTTGTGACCTAATCTAAAGTTAGGACTCTTTATGCTTTATAAATCCCTAATAAATCACAATTAAAGGCTCAGTATCAAATGAACAATAATCTTTGCAATCTTACCTAAAAAATAAAGTTACTGTAAGGTTTAAACATTGCTGAATAACAGGAGTGTCAAAATACAACATAAAACTGGATAAAACAACAGCAATATAATAATTTAACAATATAATAGGATGCAATATTTAAACTGTACAGTAATTTTATTTTAGATTAGGTTGCAAAAATTTATTTTTCATTTAAAGTACAGTTTCACTTGTGTATTCTCAAATGAATAGAAATGAATAATGTTTTTTGTTCTTTTTTACTATTTAGAACTGAGTCTTTAATTGTCATTTATAAGAGATTTATAAAGCATAAATAGACCTCACTTTAGATTAGGTCACTTAACTGGATGAAGTTGAGTTAATAAAGCATTTATTAACATACAAATGTACTGTTAGTAAATGCCTGAATAATAAGAATTATAAATGTTAATTTGATTAGTTTATTAAACATTTACTAACTCATTCTAAATTATCTGAAAAAACAACTAACTATGTTTAAATAACTAGTTTGTAAATAATGCAAAACTTAATTTAGTAATGAAAAATAAATCACTAACAAAGTATGAAAATACATTTATGAAGCACATTATAAATGTGGTTTTTAAGTCAAGAATACAGCATTTGTAGCTGCAGTTATAAACCGCTTATTAGCGTTTATTAATGTAGAGTTAATGCTTAACAGATAACGAATTCACTATTTGTTAATGCTTAATAAATGGTTCATAGTGTGTAGCTATTATAAAGTGTTACCGAATGTTCTTTTTTTGCGGTCCCGATATGTTTAATCTTTTTCTTTTGCAAAATTCTTCTGCCATTTTCCAGATTTTTAAAAATCTTTATTCTTTTCAAACCGAAAGCCATGCAGCTAAATTGGTGTTTTTCCATAGGCTACAGCTTTGTGAAGGTTTTATTTCATGTTTCTTTAATGTGCTGTTAATAAATACATTTTATTTACAGCAGCATTCAAGGACGCAAATTTAGAATGGAAAACGTGGCATGATGGTGTTACATGTGAATTTGTGTTTATTTTTTTTCATGCGATCAATTCTTGATTCTTTGCATAATAAAATATACGTAATTTAATTACTTTGGATGTGCTAAAATATTTGTCAAACGAATTTTATAATAATTAAAGCATAAACATTAAAAACTGTAAAACATAATAAAGTAGGTCTAATAGATCGGAAATAAAGGAAATCAATTATCTATAATTTCATTATTTAATGCATAAAGTAGTTTAGTTTATTCATAAAGTGTGTTTAATTGACCTGGAACTGTTAATAAGGACTAGGAATCGTTAAGAATCGAAATCGGTAAGCGGAATCGAAATTGGAATCGGAATCAACAAAATTCTTACGATACACAACCCTACTCAGGATGGTGTCAAACAATCAAAAAACAGTGATGTGACTGACAAGCATACATATGAAAGTGAATGTATTCACTGAGGGTCAACGTAATCTGAATGTAGCTGGATGAGTCTGTGTTATTGGATCAGTGGTTGTTATCTGGAAATAACATACCTTGGAATGTCATGACTGAGCAATCAGTATCAAGTATTTGCAGATACATAACATCCTCTTCCTTCCTTTTTTTCCACATGGTTGCAGGAAAAAACTTTACTTTTTTACTAGGTTGCCCGTTTTTTCAGATTTTCTAGGTAGATAAATGCACCAAGGATCCGATTATAGCACAGGGAAAGGTGGAAAAATTCATATTTTCATGATACGTCCCCTTTAAATTGGAGATGTAAAGCAACAAACCTGTAAATGTGTGCTTTGTGGTCAGTCAGATGAATATGGATAGGTGTGCACAAACTAGCAAAGCAATTTTGCCCACAATGCAGCGTTCAGCACAAGACACCTTGATTGTTGAAACCGCCGTGAGATTTAACAAAGAAAAACTGTCGGATGCAATCAGGATGGCGTCTGCAGATAGACAAATGTGTCATTGAACGCGGAAGAGAGCTGTTTTCCTTCACAAATTACTCTCATTTGTGTGTCTGAAACCCCTCTTTCACTTCGCAAAGCGCCAGTCTTTCCGTCTCTCAGAATAACACTGCTTTATTGAGGCACGAGGCAGAGAGCGGCTGTTTATCAAGTGTCCTTTCAGCACGTTCCAACTGGGACATGAGACGCTGACCCTGCCACCCTTCCCCAAAAAAAGCCCACGCATAAAGTTGTATTTGTGTCGGGACGGGGTTGTGTGTTAGTGGATGCTCACTGAGGAAAGAGAGACCTATATTGATGTTTTAAAAAGTGACCTCCTAGTATGATGGACTGCTTTGTAAATCATGAAATGGTGTGTGACCTGATGTTTTAATGTGCTCCGAGGTTGTTTTCTGAGAACTGGCACTTTAATGAAGGCTTGCTGGTTTATCTGGAAGTGTTTGTGCGTATTTGTTTTTACGTGACCTTAAGTGTTTCCCACAGGGCTGCTTACAGTTTCAGTGCTGGTGAGGATTTATGTTCTGCGGCATCGATGTTTTTCATAAAATGTAAAGTGTCCCGAAAGTGTCTGAATACTCTTTGTGGCCTATTCTAGTTATCATATATATATATATATATATTTATTTATTTATTTATTTATTTATTTATTTATTTATTTTTTATTTTTTATTTTTTATTTTTTTAAGGACAATTTTAAATATAATTTTACATTTTAAAAGCAAAAAAGGTTTTTTGTTGTTTTTAAATATGATCATTTAAAAGGGTAACATGCCAAAAAAAACAAATGTGTCCATTGGAAATCTCCTAACATTCCTGACTTAACTGCAGTTATTTGAGTAAAATATATTTATAAAGTCTTAAAATATTATTTTGGTTTAAAGTAATCGTTTTTCATGTTTAAAATATGATTTATTGTTGTGTTTAAAGCTTTTGTCATTACGCTACTTCAGTGTCTCAGAATCATTCAGATATTATTATTAAATGCTGGATTATTTCACAAAGTTTTTATTATAACAGTCTTGCAAACACGTTTTATACCATTTCAAATATATATTTTTGGTGCGTGCTGTATAAGTGCACATGCAGGACTCATAATTGCATAGCATAATTGAGTACAACCCATTTTGAAAATGTCAATATTCACTGAGAAATGGATACAAATATTCAATGTATTTTAGTGCATTTAAACAAAAAAGATTTATTAAACATATATTTATTAAAATAATAATTTAGTCATCCAACATATTTAGAAATTGAAATAATACAATTAAATACAAGCAAACAATTTCAACCAAATGTTTGTATTTTTTGTTTTTTTGCTTCTCTTGATTTTATTTTCCCCTTTTTTTTTTAAATGTATTTATTATTTTTCTATACCATATACATTTGGGTGTACTAGATTTTGGAGTGTTATCGTAAGTCATTTTGTTGGATAAGCTCCAGATTTGGCTTCAGTACTGACTAATTTAATGTATCAGAGGATGATAGAGTATCCAAAATCTATACTCAAGTAAAAGTACAAGTACTTGCTGAAATTTTACTCAAGTAAAAGTTAAAGTAACGATCTTAAAAGTTATTCGAGTAAGAGTGAAAAGTATCTGATAAAAAAAATTACTAAAGTAAATAGTTACTAGAAAATCTTGTTTTATATAAATGTTTTATTTCACTCTATATTGTTTACCCATAGTGTAAACATCTTAGGAGCCCCAAAATCACCGTAGATCCCAGAGGGTTAAAGGAGCGAGTCAACATAATGAATAGGTCATCCTCATATGACGCCCTTTACAAACTGCACAATAAGGCATTTCTAGACAATTCCTGGCATGGGAAAAGTTCTGGTTGTATGTGACTTCTGTCTTTGTATCATTATAATTTTTTTCTTCCTTTTATTTATTTATTTATTTATTTATTTATTTATTTATTTATTTATTCTCTCCTTTTTTATATATTGGTTTCATGTGCAGTAGGCCCACAAATATATACCTGTAGTGTGTTTTTGTTATATCCTGTCATGTATTGAAAGAAAAACAATAAAAACTCGAATTACAAAAAAAACAACAACAACAAATTTGTCTTAAAAATGTTTTATTTTTGTCATTCTTTGTTAAAGGAAGATCAAAATCTTTCAAATGTTTTAATTTTGTCACACAAAGATATTTTTCTTTTTAAACATTCAAAACTATTTTTTGGATGTCCTCAAATGGAAACATTCTAGAACGGCTATAGTTTTTATTACTGTTTTGTTCATGCTAGTCTTTAAATCAGTTTTTTTTTTCATTAATACTCCTTAGTGCTTTTCACATGAAAATATTTAGCAGCAGCTGTTTATAATATTTGTAATAAAAATAAATGTGTCCAGAGAAAAGCAATTTTATTATTAGAACTTATTCTAAAATAGCTTTGACATCCCTTTAGAAATCGAAGTATATAAATCTAATTTTTTTTTAATTAAAAAATAATAATTCTTTTTTTCTGTTAAATAAAAAGTGCTAAATTAATGGAAATTTTAAAGTTACATAATTATTGTGACATACACTTATAAAAAAAAAACTAGTTTAATTTTAATATATTTTAATTGATTATTTTTTTGTTGGCAAATAAATAAAACCTAGTAGTTTGCAGGATAGTGAAAAAGTACAAAGGTTTAAAATAATTAATTAGTAACAATTAATTAGTATTTTAGGGCTGCATTACTATCAAATAGTATTTTAATATGGCGGCACATGATTTATCAAATAAACTACTGTTAAACTGAAATTTTGTCATTTGAAATATGTATGAAATTTAGTGCATAGTTGGCCCATGTTATGCTAAAATATATATTGTCAGGGTTAAGAGAGAACTTCATGTGCACGTCGTGATTTTGCCAAGCACAATCACTGGATTAACATCTATGTTGTTCCTAGAACATCTTTTTTGTTTGAAAATGTAATCCATACCTATTCCCTTCTCCTAACCCCAACCATAACTGTAAATTATTCCCAAAATCAGAGGGGGAGAAAATAGTTTAATAACACTCATGCAGAAGTGCATTAACCTAACCATGAGCCTATATATATGTGCACTTCTCCTACATTCTGCTTTGTTTTCCAGGCACAGGGATTGCTCAGCTGACGGATGTGTCTGGTCTGGAGCAGTGTGAGGGTGATGGCCGCAGCACTGTATTCAGTGACAGGACCGGCATGGTGAAAGCTGCCCGCATGCTGCTGTCCTCCGTTACCAAAGTCCTGGTGCTCGCTGACTGCATCGTTATCAAGCAGATCATAAGCTCTCGCAACAAAGTAAGTATTGTCCACTGTGTCCAAATACTTGTGCACTGGCCTTTACAATCACTCCAAATGACACTCATGCTTTCCTGTCAAGTACAAGAGTACATAGACACACACACACACATACACACACGCTGGTGGTTGCTTTCAGACGTTATCTCTGCATGCCTACTGAAGAATATATTTAGGGTCCTGCTGCTTTGGAGATAATTGAAGAGACACGACACAGGAGTCCTGTCTTTTTTTAGCACCTATATTTTTTTTACACACCTTTTTAAAATAATTTTTTACAACACTTTTCAACAAAAGGAATAAGCACTTAAACATTTATATTTACTAACCCCATCCCTTTTTTTTACAAAACTAAATTAACAAATTAAGTACTTTGATGTTTGACATAATCTCAACTGAAATGTGAAGAGGGTAGGACTTAGTGTAGCTCCTCCCTTAAAAAAACAGCCAATAGCATTTTGTTTTATCGCCGCTCTGCCAGTAAGAGTGATTGAGCTCAAGTGCATCAAAAGAAAAAAAAAATTGAGAAGCATCTTGAAGGGGCGGGGAAAGTCAGATACTAGAGATCATTTGATTGGTCAAGATTTGATGAGAAACTGAAGTATGAGGTGACATAAATAAAACCATTGATTCATTTAGGTGGAAGTGACAAATTACAAGCTTTACATGTTTATATCAGTTTTACATCTTCAAAACGCAAATTGTCACTGTTTTGGAGCATACTAGCTTATAGATTTCTTTAAAAAAAACGAACAATACTGGTGCTAACATCTAAAAAAATTATTTTAATTTCATGGGACCTTTAATAGAGTTCATAAATAACCAAGCTTAGGAAGGAAGTAAAGAAAGGAAGAAAGAAAGAAAGAAAAAAGACAGAAAGAAAGAAAGAAAGAAAGAAAGAGAAAAAGAAGTGGCCATATCTAGGTCAAAATTGTTATTTAATTAAGTGACATTGTAACATTTTATATTGAAGTGGACATAGCGAAGTCAAGTTTTGGTATTTAAACAATTAAGATTGTAACTTTATAATCAAGTGGACACATCAATGTCAGATTTTTGCAAAAGTTTCATTGTAACATTTTGTATTCAAGTGGACGTATCAAAGTACATTTTTGGTAGCTAAACTAGTAACATTAGCTACGTTTCCATCCACCTATGGATATGCACATAAAAAAACAGTTGATGGAAACGCCATGATGGCCATAACTTTTGAAAATGCTCATAAAAAAAACTAATGCCCATAACTGAGTAGGATAAACTTTTTATTCGATAAGAAAAAATGCGCTTAAACTACGATGGTAACACTTTTACTGAACAAATTCCAGTATACGCATTTAAAAAGTCATGTGATTTTGTTATAAGAGATAATGTGATGATAAAAATGTGCGAATGGTCTGGCCAGCAGGCTGAGCACACTGTAAAACATCTGAAATGTTGTTTTGGTCATTCTAAAATGCCTTAACCATCTCAGTATTAGTGTTGTTATATTATTATTGACCTCCAGAATCAAGAGTATTTGTGTCTGCGTCTTACTCCTTCAAACGCCACCGAACATTCACTATGTGTCAGGATTGCCTTCTGAGGCGAAAGTCTTTTATTAAATGAAGAAAAGATTCACGCAGCTTCTCTTATTGCTGCAAATTCTGTTTTTAATGTTGATATTTGGCACCAGATAATCAGGAAGTGATGATTTTATTCACTTTGACACATTGGATGGAAAAACTGCTTTATTTGCATGTCTTTTTTGCAATAATCCAATTTTGTGCATAAAGTCAATTAGCATTTTTGCATGGAAACATAGCTAGTGCTATATCCACCTTAATCAAAATGTTATGTTACTTGTTTTCTTAAAAGATTTTACCTTTGAGAAGTCCCCTTGAGTGCAAAATGTTACAATGTTACATTTTAACAAAATATGACTCCGTTATGTCCAATGTAAAATATAAAATGTCACATTTAAATTTTAGTAAATAAAATTTGACTTTGATATGTTCAATTGAGTACTACATTTTACAATGTTACATGTTTAGTTAACCAAATGTGACTTGCATATCCACCTGAATGTCACAAAGTAAACATTAACCTAATATGCAACATGTAACATTTTATACTCAAGTATGGACATATCAAAGTTAAATGTTGCCAATTAAACACGTAAGATGTAACTGTACGTGTAAGTGGACTTCAAAGTCAACTAATTATGTAACATTGTAACATTTTTGTGTTCAGGTGGATACATTAAAGCCAAGTTTTGTTGGCCAACAATGTAACATTGTAACATTTTGTATTCAAGTGGACGTATCAAATTTATAGAGTTAAAGTGACCAATAAGGGTGCTTTCACACCTGTTTTGTTCCGAAACAGGGATTAAAATTGTTACAATGTTGCACTTTGTACTTGGTTCGGTTCGCTTTCACACGGCAAAGTTTCGAAACGGACCAAAAAGCTAAAACAAGTCATGTGCGAGTAAACTCTCATCACATTGGTCAGAGTTTCCCAGTTTATTTTGCAGAGTCCTGCTCAGCTGTCATGCGTCCTTTATTTTAATTTATGGCAATGAGCAACAAGACATTATAAGCGAAAAGCTGCGCTTTAATTTTGAATGGTGACATCCACAGACATCGTCACCAAGTATAAATCAGAGGTAAGACTCTCCCTTGGCTAGAACTATGCATTATAGGCTTTACATTATAGAGATAACCGATAAACCAAGACTGCAGTTCGGTCAGTTTTCCTAACGGATAAACAGCTCTGGTTAATAGTTCAGCATGCTTTCACTTTCGTATTTGACATGAAACGCACATTCACCGATAGGAATGATGACATCCCGTCCTTATCATAATTCTCTCTTCATATACGCCTGTTACATATCCATAATACACTGCAATATAGCCCATAGGGTGCTTTCACACCTAGACTTTTGTTTCGGAACCAGCTGTGATTCTAAGTCTCCAAGAATCACAGCTGGAGAATTGCAGGATTTAGGTGTTGTTAGGAGTTTGAGTTTTGAGGGCAAAAGTCTGCAAAACTAAAATCTGACATCACTTCAATCAGTGCAAACAGTTTAAGAGCGTTAAAAGAAAAAAAGCCTCTACTCTCATACAAAATTAAACACAAACTCTTATATTTCTGTAAATAATTTGAGCAAAAATCTAAAAAGTTTAACAATAAAGACATTCTTTATAACCTTTTTTAAAAACTCATATTTGACAATGATGCCAATATTAGAGGAGGACACTGTGGGTTAGGGAAGGATAGACTTTAAGAATAAAATGCCAGACTTGGAAATAACAGAACAGGTTGGGCTGTACCAGCTGAAGAAGACCTGTCTTGACATCAGGACAGTGAGGGAGTAGACAGTGTGTGTGTATATATATATATATATATATATATGTATATATATATATATATATACACGCACGCACGCACACATGCATATATATATATATATATATATATATATATATATATATATATATATATATATATATATATATATATATATATATATATATATATATGCATGTGTGCGTGCGTGTGTTTGTGCTTTCAGATCTGGAGCTAATCATGTCCAGTTAGTGATGTTTGAATGGCCATGCAGCACAACAGCTCTCCATTAGAGAGAAACACAATTGAATTTGTCCCTGACCATGCCTGATAACGCCTACTCCTAGCAGGCTAACCTCAAATATAGGCCTCTCTTATCAATTTTCTCCAATGTGAGCATCTTGGCTTCCGCTGAGCCTCTCGGTACATAGGAGTTTGTTTTCTTTATAAGCACAGTGTTTGTGTATGTGGCTTTACATGCAAGATTGCTACTAATATGTAATGTAAACATGGTATGGGTGATTGAGGTTATTATTATTTTAGGAAATTGTCTGGCTTACAATTAACATTAACTAACTATTTATTATTTAACAAACTATTTAAAATAATACAGAATTATTATTCTAATATTATGATAAAAAATATTATAATAAAAATTGTTTTATCATAATATTAGTAAGTGTTAGATTTATTAAGCTTTTAGATGTATGCTAAGTATACAATACACAATATTAGATGTATTATTCTTTTATACTATTACATTTATATAATGTACAATATACAGATATAATATAATAATATACAGAATAAACAAATGTATTAAAGAGACTCTTAAACTTGATTAAAACATTTTTACAAAGTGTGTGCAATGGTAAAATGTAAATGCTGTACAATAAAAGCAAACTTTAAGGTGTGAATAATAATGATACAGTAAACCTCAAACTGTAAACAAAACGAATTATGATAATCAAATCTGAGAAGTAAAGGAACTAGCCATCATTATTCAAATACATACTGCAACATTACAAATTGTGAAGTTGGATGGCTACATTACTCTCTATGCTAAACATTATTCCAGATGGGGTGCTAGTAGCTGGGATGCACAAGAAAAGAAATCAAAAAGCCACTCTGGCAACATCCTTAGATCCTCTTTTATTTACAATCTCCTCATGGCTGCTATTTGGCACTCATTTTCGTGTTATTCTGACTTGAAGTTGTGATGACAACCTAAAACTTGCATATTAAAAGCGTAACTGCGTGGTTTGCATGGCCTTTGCACTTTGCGCTCCCCTGGCGTTTCTATTAACTGGTTGATTATCAATCGTTTTTTCATAGGATTTCAAACGGACAAACCATTGCTGCAGCTCTAATACAAGTTTATAAACCGAAAAGTAAAAAGCACTGCAGTGTTTGGATGCGCTGTGTTTGTCTGAGGTAATTAGTCTAAAGTTATCCCTGAAATGTGTGTATTCCATACAAAGTGACAAAACATTAACTAGGTGTGCCTGGAAAATGCGTGTGCATTACTTGTGCATTGCTCCCTATTTGTACTGCAAGTTACGCACCTGCATTGGAAATGGCCAACTTACACCCTAAGCTTATTGGCATTCCTTCCAAGGTGCTCACTTAGCAGCCACATTTTAATAAAGCTATAGCTCTTCATATTGAGACTTCATACCAAACTATTTTGTATCATCATTGACAATGTGGTTCGATCAATAAATACCGATACCAATTTTATCGCCCAGCCGTATATTATATAATTACATCCGAATGAAGTCTCTTGCTTCTCATATTCTAAATAAACTAAAGATATTCAGAGGAGGAGATTTCACACATCAACACATTCACACACTGAGCTCAGATTTGCCACGGTGGCTCTGTGCTCTCACTGTGTTTATATCAACAGTTGTCTCAGTTGGTTCTATTTTTATTTCTTGCAGGGAATCTTAGGACAGACATCTGAGATAAAGCCAATTTCTAAATAAAACACAAACATCTCCTGAGTTACGAAAGCAACCTTTACAAAGTGTGTCTTTTTTAAAATTCTCAGTGCTGTAGCTTTATTTGTAAACACATGTGTTGTAATGTATGTGCGCAGGTGCTGGTTACCCTGGAGCAGCTGGAGAGAGTCAGCACTTTTCAGGAATTTGTCCAAATCTTCAGCCAATTTGGGAACGAGATGGTAGAGTTTGCCCATCTCACAGGAGACAGACAGAATGTAAGTGTCCACACACACACACACACACACACACACACACACACACACACACACACACACACACACACACACAATCCCCCTGCTCACCCTCCATCATTCCTTCACTTCACTTTCTCAGATAATCAAACGCTGATAAGGACAGTTCCTGTGGCAGATGTGTAGAGCCCGTGTAGATTTACACCGTGCATGATGGGAGGAGGGAGATAATAGAGGGATTTAAGTTCTAAGAACCGAACTGAACTGCAATTTCAATCAGCAGCTCTCAAACCCCACTGATAAAACCCTTTGGGGTAAGAAACACTCGACCGCGGTGCAGAACAGATGGATGGGGGGGGAAAAGATAGCAGTGCTCGCTAACAAGAATCCAACATTTTAAGGCTCATATTGCGGGTTTACAACGCAAGCATATTCAGGATCAGGGAATTGTGCTGTCTTAAGTATTTAGGCTTTACAATTTTCTGCAATTAGAATTTGTTGTCAGTGCTTTTGTTATGAATGTTGGTATTGAAGGAAACCTATTATGCTCCTTTTTGCAAGATAAAAAAATAATTCTCTGACGTCCTTAGTGTGTATGTGGAATTTCAACTCAAAATACCTAACAAGAATATTTTATAACTCTTTGAAACTTCTCCTTTTAGGCTTTCATCCAAATTGTGCCATTTTTGGTGACTGTTGCTTTAAATCGAAATGAGATTGTGCTCCCAGCCCACTTTTCAGAAGAGGGCGGAGCTACAAAAATGCCCAGCAGATTCAAAACAGGACAAACGTTATCTACTGTCAGTCGAAGTGTTTCTACCCACTGTTTTTATCAAGGGTAATTATAAAAATAGGATGAATATGTTTTTACCAATAGAGGCTGGCTATATTCATACACTTTTGCCACACAACTGTGTTTAAAGCATAGACTGTAAAAGACATGAACGCAGTATTCGTGATGTCACCCATAGGTTTCCTGAAGAGCGCAAATGAAGCTACAAGTAGGCGTGGCCAACTGTTGCCATTTTGTTCGTGCATCATCGTACCGACAAGGGGCTGCCTTAAAAATAGGCAGAAGGCAGAGCGTCAATGGAGCTAAAGATGCCTGCTAGCATTTTGCTTAGACAGGATTTTCTTTGGGAGAAACACTTTGTTTGTGTTGAGAAACTCGTTTGTGTTCTGACCACATGTGCTTGGTTGTACATTATATCAATAAAGTGTTTAGTCATTTAAAAACACTGTTGCAATACATTAAGACACTAAGCATTGTACTTATGACATTTTTCTACAGGAGGAAAATGTGAATAACTTCCAAACACTCAATTATAGTCTGTGTTAGTAAATGCAAGACTATTTATGAGATCCAGGCATAAAACTGTGTGACAACATTTCAGATGACTGTTCTGTTGCCTACAGCTAATCAATCTGTCAGATTCTGGAGTGCATTACTGGTCTAAAGAAAATTTAAAATGATAAATGATCTTAAATAAAACAAATACATTTATAGAGATGGAATATAAGTATATAATTTCACTCAGCTGGGAAATGGAAGCAACTTGAATGGAAAAGTGCACACAGCATGCCATATCATTTGATAATTGTAGAAAATAATTCTAAAAGGCAACTGACTGTGTAAAGCCACATAAAACAAAACAAAAATATTGTATATGCCGAGTTCAGCGGCTAATTAGCCGGAATCAGCTGAGGTGAAGTTACTGCGACCAGCAAGACTTAGCTGTCACTTAAGTGGCCATGCCTTTAATTATGCAGATTTAATATAATTTAATAAAAATGAAACAGATGAGTTAAAAAAAAATTCACTCCCCTCACAGTTGTCATGAAGGGTAATATTAGCTATATGCACCAAAACCATCTTTTGTACCAGGCTGTAAACATGTTTTTATCAGCAGTAAAATTGGCCAATTTAGCATTGCAGTCAGTGAACATCTGGACTTCCTGGAGCCAGCCCCCAAAGGCGAGTTGATGAATTGCAGTTTCAGTTACTTCCGTATTGCTTTACGAGGGAGAGCGGGAGTTTGAAATAGGTATGAGACAGATCAATGATGAGACAAAACACGAGGGTGAGTTCTTGCAGTCTTTAATGAAAAATATTAGAATGAGTAAAATTAACAATAGTGAGAAAATATATTGACAATAATGTATATAATACACTAATAATTATAATAATAATAAGGGTGGCAACACGGTGGCTCAGTGGTTAGCACTGTTGCCTCACAGCAAGTAGGTAGCTGGTTCGAGTGGCTGGGTCAGTTGGCATCTTAGTGTGGAGTTTGCATGTTCTCCCTGTGTGCGCATGGGTTTCCTCCAGGTGCTTCGGTTTCCCCCACAGTCCAAAGATATGCGCTATAGGTGAATTGAATAATAAGCTAAATTGGCCATAGTGTATGTGTGTGAATGCGAGAGTGTATGGGTGTTTCACAGTGCTGGGTTGTTGCTGGAAGGCCATCCGCTGCGTAAAACTTATGCTGGATAAGTTGCCGGTTCCTTCCGCTGTGGCGACCCCTGATAAATAAAGGGACTAAGCTGAAGAAAAATGAATGAATAAATAAACCACTAGTTAATAGTGAGAATTGGTAATATTAAAGTATTACCATTAGTATTTTGCTTTCTGAAAACTGATTAATTTCAATAAAATGCTAATTGTATGGGCAGCCATTATTTTTAAGTAATCACTAAAAAAGAAGGGAGTCTGTGTGCATTTACCTTTCTTTTATAGCGTTTTTAAAAAGATGTGTTTTTATGAATGCAAAGCTTTCATCTTAGCTTTCAAGAATAGTTTAAGCTTGTATTTGTTATTATTGAATGAGGTCAACAGCTGTAACACACTTTTGTAGAAATGTTGGCTTAATTTAGTTTGTAATACACTAATAAACGGTGTAATACTTGGCAAACTGGCCCAATATTAGTCCTGTTAATTGCTCTGTCACCACTTACATTCATTCATTCATTCATTTTCTTTTCGGCTTAGTCCCTTTATTAATCTGGGGTTGCCACAGCGGAATGAACCGCCAACTTATCCAGCATATGTTTTACAGCTACAACCCATCACTGGGAAACATTCATACACACTCATTCACACATGTACACTATGGACAATTTAGCTTGCCCAATTCACCTATACCGCATGTCTTTGGACTGGAGCACCTGGAGGAAACCCACACGAACAAGGGGAGAACTTGAAAACTCCACACAGAAATGCTAACTCAGACTTCTGGTCACGTGAGCTATGGAGTAGGATGTTTTCGCTTGGAGGTCCTGCGGAATTTACAATTCTTTCTGAATTAATGCACATTTTTACTTAATATGAAGTGCCTGCAGATAAACTGAGTTCATTTTAAACTAATTCTGTTCAACAAAGATAAAAACCAAAGGCAATTAAGAGGCTAACGCGCAGCCATCGCAACAGCGGCCTGCAACAGCTAACGCATTCTCGGATGAACGTGATACAACCATGGGGGGTCAACAGACTGAGCTCGAAACGGCTTCAGGCGACATTCAGACTCTTAAAACTGAAATAATTTCATCAGTATGCCGGGATCTGGCAAAAATATTTCGCTCCAAACTATGGTCCGTGCTAGGCGATGACTTATCGACCATCAAAAGTGAACTTCAAGCCGTGAAGGCGGAATTCTCTAACACGATGGTATCAATCTAAACTGAAATGTCGACACTGAAAAGCACAGTGAAGGATATGGAATATTCTCTCTCCACATGTTCGGATGAAATCACTGTGCTACATGAAAAGGTTGACTCTCGTTCGGCTATTGTGGTAAAACTAGAAGAAAAGTGTGACAATTAGGAAACCAGATCTCGTCGGAATAACTTTAGGATTATTGGTGTTCCGTAAGACAACCCTTCAACTACTGTAGCAGTCTCCAAGTTGATTAAGGACACTCTCAACATGGATAAAGACATCCTTATTGACAGATCGCATCGCACATTGCAGCCAAATGGGCAGCGACCACGAGCTATTGTGGCAATGCTGCATTATTATTCGGACTATGTTGAAGAATTAAGGCACGCACATGAGATGAGATGGTCCGTGTTGGTGACATGAGAATATCTATCTTTCCACATCTCACTGACAAAACAGCACATACCCGATCAGCCTTTAATGAAGTCCGCCAGCTCTATTCCTGTAGTGAAATTTGGATTTCTTCATCCAGCAAGACATGTCACTTATAACGAGGTGGAGAAACAGTTTAGCTTGCTGGAATTGGCTAGAGAATATGTCAATGCCATCAAGCCTCCACAGAGCAGATGAACTGCTATATGAGTGACTAGGTTTGACTTTGTCATTTGAGAAATGCTAACTGACCCAACCGAGGCTGGAACCAGCGACCTTCTTGCTGTGAGGCGATTGTGCTACTCACTGCGCCACTGTGATGCTCTGTCACCTCTTAAAGTAGAGGTAGTATTATACCATCAACCAACAGACACTGGTTTCAGCTGATTTTCATGGCTGTTTCTCTTTCTAAGGCCTCCTCCAGGGTCTCATCCTGATTAGGAGAGCGCTAATATGAATATGAATGACATCGAGAACTGATAGGAAAGGCTGTCCGGATTCAAGCAGGAAGCTTCTGTACATGTTTGATAATGTTTCACAAACACGTCACGTTCCTATCTCTGCAGAGCTTTCCTGCCAATCTGCGGCCTCCATCTTTTCAGTTTTATTCAGAAGAACATAATAACAGATAATCACTTCTCCTTTTGTGAGCCGTGGCTCCCAGCCGGGGCGAGAGAGATCAGGTTCCTCTCATTCTCTCCGTCATGCACACACACGGTCTGTCAGTCACAAATCCCTAATGCCTGGCGGCGCGCTGAGTGAGCACAGATCTATTGAGTTATATTCCAGCTCGCGCGCTGTCGGCGGAAGGCGTTATGTCAGTGCGATCTTTTCCAAGGACCAAATTTACCCTTTCAGTCTCAGCAAGACCTTGGAAAACAAACATGGAGGGTGAGTTCTGTGGATCTCCTGACAGTCAAGAGAGTCTTTTAAGATTCAAGTCAATTGCTGTTGATGTGGTGGGAAAACATACACTTTATTACAGTCCACACGATGAGTTAGTGCTCAAGAATGATCAGTGGGAAAAGAATGTAGCTGGGCTCAATGTAAGCTTCATGGCAAAGGCTGTGAATACTTAAGTACATGTGTTTTATTTTTAATAAATTTGCAACAATTTCAAAACATTTTTTCACATTGTCATTATGGAGTATTGTGTGTAGAATTTTGAGGAAATACATGAATTTAATCCATTTTGGAATAAGGCTGTAACATAAAAAATGTGGAAAAGGTGAAGCGCTATGAATACTTTCCTGATGCACTGTACATAGATTTTAATGTATTATTACTTGTCTATAAATCATAAATGGCATAGGACCTCAATACATGACAGATATGCTAACTGAATACAAGCCTAAAAGATCACTCAGGTCATTATGATCAAGTAAATAATAAATTTGATTCTGCCTTCAGATACTAAGCTGCCTGCTGCTGGACTCCGCTTCCAGAATTGATCAGATGTGCTCCAACATTAGGCATATTCAAGTCAAGACTTAAAACACATCTATTTAGCTGTACCTTTACTGAATGAGCACTGTTCTATGCCCAACAGTTCGCACTATTATATGTTTCTTATCTTTTTTTATTCATTTAAAACCTGTTTTAACACATTATATTATGTTTTTAATAAATGTTATACTTTTGATGTTTTTTTTTTAAATTTTTTTTTATTTTGGTTTATGTATAACACTTTGAATTACCATTGTGTGTAACACGTGCTATATAAATAAATTTGCCCATTAACAAACTGTTTAAACAATAAACTACTAACTTGCTGCTTATTCATAGTTATTAAGATAGCAGTTGGGTTTGGGTATTAGGTTGGTATTAGGTAGGTATAAGTACAAAACAACTGTTATAATAACTAATGACTTAAGAAGTCAGTAGTAAATTCTAGTGCACTTTGAAAAAATCTGTGTTCCACACAATCGATTTGTGTTAGCACAACATAAAGGTATTAAATTAACTTGTTCGTTTTTACAAATTTAAGGGCATTGAACAGTTAAGCTGTCCTCAAAACAACTCAAGAATTGTGTTGTTTCAGCTCATTTTAAATAAGTAAACGTCATTTTTTGAGTGTGTGAACTGTGACTTAAACTAAAGTGTTACCGAAATTATTGTTTTTACTCCTCATAAATTTACAGCTATAGGGTGTCCTCAAAGTCAGGGAACCAAAACATGTTTCATCACTTGCTAATTTCTCTTATAAGATTTATTATTAAGGAATAAAGCTGCCAAACACAGCCAATACATAAAAAATAGTTTTATAGATATTTATTATAATTAGTGATGGGCAAAGATTAATCGCATTTAAAATAAGAGTTTGTTTTGATATAATATGTGTTTATTATATATAAATATTATGTATTTGTAATACCCACACATACATAAAACAAAATAACTTTTTTTGCATCGATATTTAAATTTAAATATAATTTCTTTCATTTAAATTTGATGTAAATTATTTTCTCAAATACAGTAAATGCATGCATGTATTTATATATACAGTCAAGGCCGACTGTATCCATAAAGTATTAAATTATTCATAATCATTTCGAGCTTGACTGTAATATACACAGACATTACAAACATAAATAAGGTCAAAACGAACTTATTATTAAACTTATTTTGAATGCGATTTAATTGCAATTTAATCTTTGCTCAGCACTAATTATAATATAGTGATCCTCTGATTTGATGATAAAAAACTAGTTTAAATGAACATAAAAAAATCTACAATAAGATAATATTTAATAATAAGTGTAATTATTAATAATAATTGTACATTTAATAATAGTTGTAATAATTTGACATTTATTTTGAGAATTATCGATAATGACTGATATCAAAACTTTGTCTAATATCTTTACAAAATTTTTGCACTGTGTAATTTCTGCATTGATTGTTGCAAGCAAAATATTTTATCCCTGAAGTCTTCTAACCGAAGCTGTGATTTCTGGATGCCTGAATGCACTCGAGGCATTGCATGTTTTCTCATATTTGTCTTGTGGATTCTTGTTTTCCTCAGGATCTGAAGGATGAAAAGAAGCGAGCTCGAATGGCTGCCGCACGTGCTGTGCTGGAGAAATGCACCATGATGCTCCTCACAGCCTCCAAGGTAGGTTTGTGAAAGAGAGAACTGTCTGCTGTCTATAAAATGTTAATGCCAATGGTTCTTATGCAGTAACCTCACATACACATTTTTATATGCATAAAACTTGTGCATGAATGCTGTGCAGAAATCATATCTAGAGCATCAGAGAAGTTATGCAATCCATAATAGAAAAAAATGGGTAAAGCGTTTATTTAAGTACCAATTCTCACTGATAACTAGTGGTTTATTACCTGCCTATTATAAATATATTGGCTGTTTATTAGTGTTTATAAAGTACATATTCTGCATGAGCTTATTCAACATCCCTACTCCTACCTAAAACCTGACTACTACTTTATTAACTATTATTTAGCGGCAAATTAGGAGTTTATTTAGGCAAAAGTTATAGTTAATGGCTTATTAATAGCAAGAATTGTTGTGAAAGCAAAGATGGGTTCTGTGCTGTAATTTACTGTGCAACATGGACGCTTTGTTTAGAATTACTGTGTTTTTTTTATCACTATGAGAAGGTTACAAACCAATTACGAATGGCAAATCGGTCAAAATGACAGACATCAATTACGGTAAATCTTCGGTTAACGTGACCTGATATCCGATATAGCTATGACACAGTCATCCTGTCTAAAAAAAAGTATTTTTTTAAATAGCTCCATCACTCATGTTATTTACCGCAAATCAGGTTAGGCATCAGGTTAGGATATGACACACTTGAACATGTTCTTTACAGTCAGAGATTAAGCCAGAATACAGAGTTAAAGTTATATTAATTTGATGAACTAATATCCATACTAACCGTGCAAAAACTTTATTAAAGAACAAAGTGAACTATTTAAACAGAAGAATTTTTAATCAAAGTGGTTAGCACTGTCACCTCACAGCAAGAAGGTTGCTGGTGTGAGTCCCTGGTGGGCCAGTTGGCATTTCTGTGTGGAGTTTGCATGTTGTCCCTGTGTTCGCGTGGGTTTCCTCCGGGTGCTCCGGGTTCCCCAACAGTCCAAAGACATGTGCTATACTTCAATAATTCAATAAACTAAATTGGCCATGTGTGTGTATATGTGAGAGTGTATGGGTGTTTCTCAGTACTTGATTGCAGCTGGAAAGGCATCCGCATTCAGCTGTTGTGACCCCTGATTAATAAACGGACTAAGCCAAAGGAAAATGAATGAATTGTTTATTGATTGATTGATTGTGTGAACTATCCCGTTAAACATTTTTCTTGCATTATAGTTCTTGCTTGTTCATTTAAAAAGTGCTGTTTCTATTCTTATCCCCGGAAAATAAAGTGAAGTGTAATAACATCCTGTTTACATGTCAAGTTTGCACCCACACTTTTTCTGTTCCTCAGCAGTTTTTGTCACTTTTTCCCTCTCAGACTTGCCTCAGACATCCAGACTGTGAGTCGGCGCGGATCAACAAAGAAGCGGTCTTCCAGCGGATGCGTTTAGCGCTAGAGCAGGTTATCGAGATTGTGACGGACACAAGGAGCAGCGGAGAGGCCAAAGCACTTCCTGTCAGCATCTACGCTGGGATTAAAGACTTTAAGGTGCACAGCCAGGGGCTCTTAGATGAATATCTTGGTGGATAATAATTTCTCTCTCTCAAATTCAAATTTAGAAATCCAAAATTGCTTTATTGTCATGACAAGTGTTGAAAATGTATTGTCAAAGCATTTATAAAGTTAACATTATAAATAACATATACAGTGTGCGTATATATATATATATATATATATATATATATATATATATATATATATATATATATATATATATATATATATATATATATATATATATATATATATATATATATATATATATGAAGAGTTCAGATTCAAAAACCTCTAAATCCATCTGACCTCTTTATGTAAATGAGCATTTTCTATCAGGCTCCTCTGATTAGGCTCAGAAGTTTCATTTTATAGGTAATGAAAAGGTTATTAACTTGTAAATAAAATAACTTTTATTCATGTCACTTTAGACAATTCTTTGGTTTTTAACAAGATAGACTTTCTTTTGCGTCAAAACCAGCTAAATCCACGTCTGCTTTTTTTGCAAAAACCTCTAAATCCACCTATTGGGGCAAGACAGTGTAATTAGCTGAAAAATCACTAAAGATGCAATTAGAAATTATTTTGCCAAACATAAGATACATTACACAAACCACCTAAAATACATAATCTGTCAAGTAAGTAAGTGTGATAAACCAGGGAAAAAGCAGAAGGAAAATGAATGAATGAAATCTGTCAAGTAAGTGCAAAAATCAATAACATTAAAACTGACATTAAATCTAAATCCCAAATATCAAAAATGACAACAAACTGTTAAGATTTATTAATGTAAGTAGAGCAATGTAAACATTGTAAACTAAGCTTGGTAGATTCAAATAATGTAGTATAAAACATTATGAAACATCAATATCTGTGCATTGTCCTTTAAAATAAAAAGCTTATCAGATGTATTGGTATTACGAAGTAATACAAATAATGTATAGTTTAATACATTATATTTGTCTTTTAAAAAATAGCTTAAATTAGCAAATAAAACACAAGTTAGGCCTACTCGGCAAAAGGGTATGTCTATCAGACAATTTTAGAAGCTTTCATTCATTCATTCTCACCATACTTAAGGTTTTGGTCTCTTGTTTATCCTCATAGCTTCCATGTGGGATAAAAGAGCAGCATCTTAACAATGCAGTTACCGTTTAATGTATAGTAAATCAGGCTCATTCAAAGTAGCATCGCTGCGCAAAAACACATTATTAATGCATGTTCTGACTGTACAGTGTGTTTTCTTTTTCTTATAGTGCACAGAGTTTTGAGGTAAGGCGCGTTTTCATTTGACATTCACTGACAGTCGGACAGGCTCATCCAGTTCATCAAACTCTCTTAAAATCGAAAGTGGAATAAATCAGTCTCCTCATGAAAGCCGAAGTATCAGCACGCTGCTACATTGAAAACATTTGATTCGATTCACGCCTTCTGATTGGTTCTCGGGATATAGCAGCTTTTGCTGTGAAAGTTAGCGGCTTTTGCATACAAACTGTTATTTCTGAATGAGCTAACCCTGAGATTTAGATGATTTGAAGCAAATCTATTTGTTGAACATGTACTACGTGCCTAAAGCATTCACTCAATGTCGTTGTCTCTTTTTTGGCAGAAGTGGTGTTTAACAGTAGTAAAAATATTAACAAAACAGAATAAACTGTACATACTAACTATAAATGTTATTATCTCTCAAATTCAAATTCAATTTAATTCAATAATTGCTTTATTGGCATAACAAATGTTACAAATGTATTGACAAAGCATTTATAAAGTTTACATAAAAAAAGATATAAATAAATTAAAATAATAATAATTAAATAAAAAAATACAAAATAATAATAATAAACTTACATTTAACAATCAACATTAATGGATGTTAGATTATCTCTATCTAATTATTGATGTTAGAGTTTGTGTAGCCTAGGAATGCCAGAGATGTGAGCATCTGTTTTCTACTTCTGGATTCTGCAGTGATTACATTCTCTATATATATGCTTTACATATTTTTTTGTTGGCCTGGATACTTAAAAAGCCCAATGAAATATAGAAGTTATTATCATCTGCAGAAATTAACAATAGATTTGTTATAGTAAAAGTGTGGTAACCATCTTGTTTTTGACAGATTGATTACCAGTAGTGTAGTTACACGCCATAGTTAAGCGTAACTGTCTGGTTGCTGATTTTTACTTTTTTTTTCTTGCATTATAAAGTTATTTAAAATAAATAAATATTTATTTTTTGCAGACAAAACTGATTTATTTTGCATCACTGATCTCATTATCTCACTAGATGTTTGTGTGTATATGTATATCTATATGTATGCACATTTTTATTTGTGTGGATGTGCATTTCTGTGTGTGTATTTTTAGGACTTATGTCAAGGTTTGTACGGCTGCTGTAAATCCTGGAATTGTAATCTAATGTTTTTAAGATTTGAAAAGTGATTTTGAAAGAGATTTTGAAAATTTGAAAATGTAATTGTGTTGTTTTCATGTGTCTGTGGATGTACAATGTAGCATGATCTCCCTTTTTTTCCAAACATTACATTGCAACGATATTCCTTAACATACTATACTATAACAGAAAAACACTTACCAGCCACTTTATTAGGTACACCTTTCCAACTGCTCGTTAACGCAAATTTCTAATCAGCCAATCACATGGCAACAACTCAATGCATTTAGGCATGTAGACATGGTCAAGACGATCTGCTGTAGTTCAAACCGAGCATCAGAATGGGGAAGAAAGGTGATTTAAGTGACTTTGAACATGGCATGGTTGTTGGTGCCAGACGGGTATTTCAGAAACTGCTGATCTACTGGGATTTTCACGCACAACCATCTCTAGCATTTACAGAGAATGGTCCAAAAAAGAGAAAATATCCAGTGCTATATTCATCATCATCTCAGACTGCTATATTTCTAGTACCTTGTTTAATCTATGCCACGAAGGATTAAGGCAGTTCTGAAGGCAAAAGGGGATCCAACCCAGTACTAGTAAGGTGTACCTAATAAAGTGGCCAGTGAGTGTATATAGATATAATATGATGAAGTATGTATATGTGTGTAAATGTGTAATTTGCCACAAATGTGAAGCGCTGACAAAGTTTAAAAATACACCAGGAAAGGGCTTGAAAAGTGCTTAAATTTGAGTTTGGAAAAGGTGTAAGAACCCTGATATTAGGACACACATTTGTATAATGACATGGGTATTATAAGGAGAATGTGACTTATAAGAACATTGTCCATGTCCTACAGAATGAGTTACATGTAAAAGGTAGGGTTAGCATTGAGAGATTTAAAAATACAGTTTGTACTACATTAAAAAACTTTGAGCCTTTGAAATGTCCCAACAATTTACAAAAACAAACCTGTGTGTGTGTTTTTCAGGTTAAAGTGGAGGCTCTGAGGGACTCTTTGTACGGTGTGTCCTGTGAGGCTGTAGCAGCTCAGTTGGAAGCTCTGGTGGAGAAAACTGAAGATTTTACAGACTCTGCTTACACCAGGCACGAGCAGAGAGAGACAATCATCCAGCTCTGCCAGATCACACGTCAGGAGACCAAACAGCTCATCAACACATGGAGACACGCGGTAAGTAAGATAGAGTAAAGACATTCACACATTAGCGATTGCACTAGTCATTACCTGCATGCACTATTTTGCCAAGTACGATGCGATCCTGGATTAACATTTATGTTGATCCTGGAACATAATTTTTGTTGGAAAGTATAATTCATACCTATTCCCTTCCCTTAAACCCAACCATAACCATAAATTATTTCTCAAATCAGAGTGGAATAATAGTTGAATAACAATCATGTAGAAGTGCTTTCTGACTGGCTGATTGGAATGTTGTTCCAGGATCAACATAGATGTTAATCTACAAGTACAGTGCATATGGAAAGTATTCATAGCGCTTCACTTTTTCCACTTTTTTTTATGTTACAGCCTTATTCCAAAATGAATGATTTTTTGAAATTGCTGCAAATTTATTACAAATAAAAAACCTGAAAATCACATGTACATAAGTATTTACAACCTTTGCCGTGAAGCTCAAAATTGAACTCAGGTACATTCTATTTCCACTGATCGTTCTTGAGATGTTTCAGCAGCTTAATGGGAGTTCACCTGTGGTAAATTCAGATGATTAGACAGGATTTGAAAAGGCATACACCTGTCTATATAAGGTCCCAGGGTTGACAGTGCATGTCAAAACACAAACCAAGCATGAAGACAAAGGAGACCTTTGAGACAGGATTGTCTCGAGGCACAAGGCTGGGGAAGGTTACAGAAAAATTTCTGGTGCTCTGAAAGTTCCAATGAGCACAGTGGCCTTCATCCGTAAGTGGAAGATGTTTGAACCACCAGGACTCTTCCTAGAGCTGGCTGGCCATCTAAGCTGAGTGATCAGGGGAGAAGGGTAGGGAGGTGATCAAAAACCCGATGGTCACTCTGTCTGAACTCCAGTTTTCTTCTGTGGAGAGAGGAGAACCTTACAGAAGGACAACCATCTGTGCAGTAATCCACCAATTAGGCCTGTATGGTAGAGTGGCCAGACATAAACCACTCCCTGCCCGGAATTTGCCAAAAGGCATCTGAAGGAATCTCAAAATCCTATTGAACATCTCTGAAAAGATCAGAAAATGGTTGTACACCGTTGCTTCCCATCCAACCTGATAGAGCTTGAGAGGTACTGCAAAGAGAAATGGGCAAAATTCCCAAAGACAGGTGTGCCAAGCTTGTGGCATCATAATCAAAAAGACTTGAGGCTGTAATTGCTGCCATGAACAAAGGTGCATCAACAAAGTATTGAGCAAATGTTGTGAATACTTATGTACATGTGATTTTTCAGGTTTTTTATTTTTAATAAATTTGCAACAATTTCAAAAACTCTTTTTTTCACATTGTCTTTATGGGGTATTGTGTGTAGAATTTTGAGGAAATAAATGAATTTAATCAATTTTGCAATAAGGCTGTAACATAAAATAAATGTGGAAAACATTAAGCGCTATGAATACTTTCCGGGTGCACTGTATGTCTGTGTATGTGTGTGATCATCTTTAGAGATGTTAGTAGCATCTGTATTAATGACATGTTCACTGAATTGAACCAAAAGTCAAATAAAGATTTTAATGAGCTTATGAATCAGAATCGAATCAGGAATTATTTGATACCCAGCCATATAGTTGAGGGCAGGAAAAAACTCTATCCGCTTCAGCTCGGTGCAGCTGTGCTACATTGGTGTTGTGTACTAAAATTGCTCTCACTGTCATCTTAAAAGAACTTTTTTCCTGGCATGCATATGTCCTTCTCGTCTTTGTTGTGGAGAGTGTGAAGGATGTTCTGCATGTTTCCTGTGGAGTAACTGTCCCTGAACCTCACACCCTCATCGTGCCTCATACACTGAAATAATAAACCCTGCAGTGCTGATCTATAGGTGTTCATTCCTTGTTCCTGTCCTTTGATTAGTTGCTATTCACCGGCTTGCATTGTGCCACGTTCTCCTTCAGATCTCCTTAGAGTTTCAGTAAGGACGTTGCATTGGTAGTTGACATTAAATCTAGAGATGCATGAAAGAAAGAGAAAGTCACAGAAAGTTAGAAATATGTACACTGTGTTGGTTTAATAGCAGCATTAATTTGAAGGTTGATATTTACTGGCATGGCATTCATTGCTATACGTTGAATAGGTTGTGAAAAATAACTATGTTCAAGGTAAAAGACTGAGTCATTGCATTTTTTTTTACTTTTTCTTTAACTTTGTATGTTAGCGATGTAATTTGAGGATTATGTTGTCATTATAGCAGGGGAGAAACTAGACCAATAGTTGTTTTTTTTCTTTTTCTATTACACTGGTTAACTGAACAAATCATTACACTATAATTAATAAATAAGTTAATGAATATGTAAACAAATTAGAGATTATGACCTAAAATATTTCAGGTTTTCAGAACTTGTAAATAATAATTTAAATAGCAATATATTTTAAAATATATATATACACTCACCGGCCACATTATTGGGTACACTTTACAAGTACCAGGTTGGAGCCCCTTTTTGCCTTCAGCATTGCCTTAATCCTTCATGGCATAGATTCAACAAGGTACTGGAAATATTCCTCAGAGATTTTAGTCCATATTGACATGATGGCATCATGTAGTTGCTGCGGATTTGTCAGCTGCACATCCATGATGCGAATCTCCCGTTCCACCACATTCCAAAGTTGCTCTATTGGATTGAGGTCTGGTGACTGTGAAGGCCATTTGGGTACGGTGAACTCATTGTCATGTTCAAGAAACCAGTCTGAGATGATTCACGCTTTGACATGGTGTATTATCCTGCTGGAAGTAGCCATCAGAAGATGGAGACCACACTGTGGTCATAAAGGGATGGACATGGTCAGCAACAATACTCAGGTAGGCTGTGGTGTTGACACGATGGTCAATTGGTACTTATGGGCCCAAAGTGTGCCAAGAAAATATCCCCACACCATTACACCACCACCACCAGCCTGAACCGTTGATACAAGGCATGAAGGATCCATGCTTTCATGTTTTTGATGCCAAATTCTGACCCTACCATCCGAATGTCAAGATCGAGACTCATCAGACCGGGCAATGTTTATTCAATTAGCTCATATTAGCTCAGGCATCCTGAAAAAATACTGATTTTGTTTGATTCAGATGTTTAGAAATTAAACTTATGAGACAGATGTTGTTTAATTTTATTGGTGATTCCAAATATGTAATGTAGTCTTAAGTTGACAAACTTTTTGATGTTTTGAAGAATTTGATGTTTCTCCATTCAGACAGAATGCTCGAGCATATCATTTCAAAGATGGTCGCTGAGTGAAATGAATTGCCTTAAAGGGACTTTGTTAAAACACACGTCCTGTTTAGTATTCTGCTGATCCATTCACAACTTGGATTTGAACTTGAACTTGAAGAACACTAACTAGATTGCTAGTCAACGTAGATCACATCTAACCCATTAACATTTAACTATTTCTAATCAAAAGTTTGGTTTATTGGTGAAAAATGTAAAAAGCTCAGTGTTTGGTGTCTATTTTGGTTGTTTCATAGTTATAAATTAGCTAAGATTATTTCAAAATATTAGAGCAAAAGTTCAGAAAAAGCCCCTTTATGTTTATACATCCACTCGTAGACCTGCAAATAACTAGATAAATATTAGGAAAGTGATGAAAATGAACAAAATTGACTGAAGCTGAAATGTTTCTTGTCTACTCGTGATTCGGATGACCAAAATGCTTTTTAATATGAGGAATAAACAAGGTCTCATTGAGTTAACCCCATACTTTTGTAGCTTGACATTTGATTTGTAGTGTATATACACCATTACTCCTGAAAGTGGCATAAAACAAGCCAATCTGATTGCAACTGTCAGTTTAAACAAGCTGTTGACAGTTTTGAGTGCGAGCGTCAATGAACAGTCTATGGGCATAAGTTTTCATCCCACCAAGCACTGCAATTTATTTCTTCTTTCTGTCATCAGCCAAAAAAAACTTATTTCGAGACAGTGCTTGGTTTTACATGATAATATCTGGGTTGTTCCCCAATTTACCTGTCTAGCATTTCAGTGACAGAAACATTGTGTGTGTGTTCACTGAAGTGCAATGACTGTTTATGTCCCAGTGTGATGTCTTGAAGTAAACCGCGGAAGATGAGAGCATTTCGAACATTCACATGCTTCTGTGCTGTGTGTTGACACCCCGTGGTAATCCTGTCTAAAAGCAGTCCCCACCCACCTGTCTGCCTGTCCTCTGAAGAGAAAACTGGGGATAGAGACTGTCATCCCTTACGCAGTCCGTCTTTCAGCCTGTTTGGGCCACAATGACACTTGTGCTTGGATTTTGACAAGCTTTCGACTTGGAATGGTGTATGTTTTTGGTTGGTTGGGTGGAATATTTAGCAATTTGCAGTGTGTAAAGTTCTTTTTTTCTGTCATTGTTTCTCTTTCTTTCCTGCAGCAATCGCTTAAAGCCAAAGAAGCCACGGATGAGATGGAGCTCTCCATTTTGAAGACTTGCCAGTGTGTCAGTGATCTCAGGCAAGAGGTGAGATTTTTTTTTTTTTTTTTGCGACAAACAACACTCTGGGATTAAATCCCACTAGCCAAAGCATCTAAAACAGTTATCAGATGTGTCCATCCAAATGTCTTCTGCTATTCCAAACCGTTTAAGCATAGTAGTATCTATTTTCATGAAGAAATAATGAAGATTTCATGATTGAAAGAATGAAGATGTGCATTGTATATGGAATGTGAGAAGTGAACTTGTATTGTAAAATATGAAACCTACCTGTTAATGGTCGGTCCAGAAATGAGGCGGAGCCTGGCCCAATAAGCCTGCAAATGACTGTGGTACTGTGAGCAACTGGCATGTTGTGGTATAATGTGGATGTAATTTTCTTTTTAGATACTTTGTAATATAGTCATTTTTATAAAAAATTTTGTTATCAAAACAGAAATTTCAATGCACACATTTTTTGTGAAATTTTGGATGTTTTTCCTTATAGTCATTATTTTTTATAATTGTCATTATTTTTAGATACTAGTTTCTAGTCTACTAAAAATACTTATTCGTTTATACTAGTTCTTATCAAATCAAATAATCTTTCGTTTGATACTAATAATAATCTTCCTGGAGTTTGCCGTTTTCCCTGTGTTGGTGTGTGTTTCCTATGGGTGCTAAATTGAAGTAAAAACATTTGCCAGTCTTTGCATTTTTCCTTGTATAAGTGTGAAATTGAATTCATAATGTGTTAAGTCTTATATTTGACTCGCTAAAACCTGCAGAAACTCTGATTTACTAACAATAATCATTAGGTAATAGCACAGAAGTGCTAATATATAACGTTTACGTTTATTACAGAGTTTTAATTAGCAGGTAAAGGGATAGTTCAACCAAAGAAGAAATAAATAAAAACTCTTCATTTACACTCCCTTCTCTTGTTCCAAACTGGTTTGAGTTTTTTTCTTCTGTTGAACACGAAAGAAGATATTTTGAAGCAGCCTGGAAACCTGTAACCATTAACTTCCATAGCATTTATTTTTCCTACTGTGGAAGTCAATGGTTACAGGTTTTCAGCATTCATGAAACCATCTTCTCTTTGTGTTTAGCAGAATAAAAAAAGTCATAAAGGTTTATAACCACTTGAGGATGAGCAAATAGGGAGTAAATTAAAAATTTTTGGGTGGCCTATCCCTTTAATACCAAACCCTGGTAATTCATTCATATTGCACTTTCTCCGGTGTTCAGCTTCATAAGGTAGCAGTAGGGAGGGCCACGGAGCTGCTGAAGCTGCATTCAGATCATCTGGTGCTGCAGGCCCTGAAAGCCTCTGGTGGAGACGGAAACCTTGAGGCCGTGGCTGACTACGCCAGCACACTGACTGAACACAAGGAACAGCTGGTGGAGGTGAGCCCCTCGGACACAAATATGATTACCAAGCTGTTTCTTTTCTAAATATTCGGAAGACACCATTGACTCTAACAGCAGGGCCAGTTTACACCGTTATATAGCATGCATTGGCAAATAAAATAACACTTCAGTAAAGTACCTTAAACTTAATGTTAATGCAAATTGAAAAGCATTTTAGAGTTTAAAATAAAGTCATTTTTAATATGAGAGTCCAAAAGCATTATGAAAGCAAAAAAGTGTGTGTATATATATATATATATATATATATATATATATATATATATATATATATATATATATATATATATATATATATATGCACAATATATATATATATATATATATATATATATGCACAATATATATACACAATATATATATAAATATAGATAGATAGATAGATCTTTAAATATACAATATATATATATATATATATATATATATATATATATATATATATATATATATATATATATATATATATATATATATATATATATATATAACTACAGCTGATTAAATCATTATAAAACAGGTAAGGGACATTTTAAGTCAATCTCTCTCTTTTGTATGTTGTTGTGCTGTTTTTATACCGTAGTAGTCTGGTAGTGTTTGCTTTGCTTTGGCCTCTTCGGGGTTAATTATTTTAATCTCCTGATTGCAACAGAAATATTGGGAAATGTCTCTAGACTAGTGGCATTTCATGGCGTTCAGCTTTATAATCTTAGAATGTGAGCAAAATCACCTGTTTTTTCATCACTTTAGACATTACACTAGAAAATCATTCAAATACCAGCTCTAAAGTGACGTTGGTGAAGTAGCAACAGTTTCTGCTGTTCTGATGTCTGCTGCAGATGTGAATAAATGGCGGAAAAAAGTAGTTCCTCATACAAAAGGGTTTTGAGACTCTCTGTGTTTGATTTTCTTTTTTATATACACGATTATGCTGTCAAATTGTTGTATAAATGCAATATTACACATGTAGCAGTGTATATAACAGTATATCATCATATCATCATGCCGATCACAGCTACTCATGTGATATTGCTCATCTATGCAACAAAAAAAAGATAATTATATTCAGCGAGTTTCATTTTAGACACAATATTGTCTTATTTTTGGTTTTAAAAAATGAAAATGGTTACAAAGAAAACTCGAGTAGAGCATTTGCACATCTCAGCAACACTGCAGGGACTACTGAATAGTTTATTTCATTAAGCAAAGTATTGGAAATAAAAATAAAGCTCTGTAAACACTTTTTCGCATTTACAACACACTTGAAGTCTTGTCCTCTTGAAAGACTTACATGGAAAAAAAATACAACAAATGCATCATGCTAGTGATCAAGTGCAAAGACAGAAAGTGTGTGTATTCTGACATCTGAATCACACAGTTTGTTTCTGAATGAATCTGCTGTTTTAAACTAATCATTTAAATGAATGTTTTTTCAATCAGTCACTAAGACAGGGTCTTGTCCTTACCTGCTGGAGGATTTAGTGTCTTTTTAATTTTCAAGAAAAAGCTAAAGACCCATCTTTTCTTCGTCAACATTCAATTTCTATACCTATTCACTTTATTCTAGTATTCTGTTCTATTGTATACAAGCATTGTTTTGTGCTTTAGATAAAAGCACCTGCCAAATAATCACAAGTAAAGGTAAATTTAATCATCTATGACAGGACTTTACCAGACATTCTATCAGCACAAAAACACGTTCAGCAAAATATTGTTAAATTGTCAGTATTGAAAAAAAATTATCAAGAAATGTTGATACATATTTTATTTTTAATTTGGGGATTTCTTGTCTTTGTTCAAATATTCAGTAATATGCATATTCACATTTTTTTTGTCAAATATATAGTTGAAGTCAGAATCATTAGCCCTCTTGAATTATTAGCCCCCCTGTAGATTTTTTTTCCTCAATTTCTGTTTTGACGGAGAGAAGATTTTTTCTACACATTTCTAAACATAATAGTTTTAATAACTCATTTCTAATAACTGATTTATTTTATCCTTGCCATGATGACAGTAAATCATATATGATTAATATATTTGATCATCTGATTAAAATGCTTTTAAAGAAATTTAAAACTCCTTTTTTTCTATCCGAAATAAAACAAATGAGACTTTCTCCAGAAGATAAAATATTATAGGAAGTATTGTGGAAATAATCCTTGCTTTGTTGAACATTGTTTGGGAAATATTTGAAAAAGAATAAATAGTTCACATGAGGCCTAATCATTTTGACTTCAATTGTATGCATTGCAGTTCAGTTAACAACAGTTGTATTGTGTAATCAACTGACCCGTGTTTTATTTCCCTCTGTATAAATTCAGTGTATGTGTGGCATTTCTTCTGTTTTCAGACTTGTCGTTTGCTCTGCCACGTCTCGGGGACTGAGCCGCTGGAGATCACCTGCATTCACGCTGAGGAAACCTTTCGTGTCATTGGTCCACAGGTAAACAAAAACAGCTTGTCTCCTGTAACAGTAGGATTCTGGCATCTTTAGCTTGAGAACATTTTTTTCAGTACTTTTTAGTGATCTACACAACATAGATTTTGTTAATGAATGAACAGCGTTGTTATTTGCTACAGCCAGTGCTTATTTCTCAAAAATCACCAATGCTTATTTGACACATTTTATGCGCTTGTTGTTGATTTCACAGAAAAAGGCACACATAAGCAGGCATGAAATAGTACGAATCTGCAATTAAAATGCACACTCAGCGCACACTCAGAGCTGAAAGGATCAAAATCATCTCTGCTCTTTAAGTCTTGTTCGTTTTCAACACTGGTCATCAAATAAAATGACAAAGAAAAGGTCAAATTGGCAGAATGTATTTCATCAGCATGCCTCATTAGCATATGTGATTGCGCACAGGAATGAGTGTTATTAGAGAGGGCGACCTCACCTCAGCAGCCAATCATGATGAGGCCTAAAGATCAGACAGCCAATAAGAGCGCAGCAGGAGAGTGTAAGCTTCAGGGATGCATGATAATGAGCCGCTTTATCAGTAATTCCGAAAGCCACAGGTAATTGGCTGCTGAATCTACACCCTCAGCAGAGACCAGCTCTGCTTCACTGTGTTTGTGTTTTTGAAACGTCCTACCACTAAGCTGTAAATCATAATTATGCAGTTGCCGACAGAGTTAGATGTTCATTTATACTGTGGGACGCTGGAGAGGAACCAGCGATGAATATTGATATTCAGATGCTGCACAGGAGTCGTTTTATGCATTTAAAAATCACACTACAGTTCAAAAGAGTTAGGGGTCAGTGAAGGAAATGCTCACCAAGCCTGAATTTATTTGTAAAAAAAAAAACCCTGTTTGAACAGAACTGTGTGTAGGTATGGTGTGTCCACAGTCATATTGGGGTGATAGAAACAAAATAAGTCTTTTTTTTAATTACTTGTGTTAAAATAGGATCCTAATCCCTCCTATTTTGAGGAACACCGCAGCGTGACGTAGGAGTGCGGTTTCCCCTCCCACCGAATTGAGTAAAAGCCAAGTATTAACATGTCTCCATAGTAACCATAGACTGTACAAGATATTGATTTAGTATGCGTGACGTCACCCATAGGTTTCTGAAGAATGCAAAAGAAGCTACAAGTAGGCGTAGCCAACCGTCGCCATTTTGTTCACACGTCATCGTACAGACCGGGGGATACCAAACAAGGGCAAAGAGGTGGAGCGTGAGCGGAGCTTCAGATGCCTGCTAGCATTTTGCTTAGACAGGCTTTTCTTTGGTAGAAACTTAATACTTCATTACCTACGACTCGTTTGTGTTCTGGCCACGTGTGCTTGGTTGTACACTATATTAATGAAGTGTTTAGACTTTAAACACACTGTTATAATTAAGTCACTAAACATTGTTCTTATGATGTTTTTCTACAAGAGGAAAACGCAAATTACTTCCAAACATTTCAAATATAGTCTGTGTTAGTAAATGCAAGGCTATTTATGAAATCCAGGCATAAAACTGTATGACAACATTTCAGATGACTGTTCTGTTGCCTACAGCTAATCAATTTATCAGATTCGGGAGTGCATTACTGGTCTAAAGAAAAATATAAGTGATAAATGATCTTAACCCTATAGAAAAAAAATGCTTAAAAACCAGCCTAGGCTGGTTTTAGCTTGTCGACCAGCCTGGTTTTAGAGGGTTTTTGGCCATTTCCAGGCAGGTTTCCAGCCATTTCAAGCCTGGTCTCGGCTGGAAAATGACCAGCTAAACCAGATTGACCAGCCTAGACAAGCTGGGAGCCCAGCCAAAACCAGCTATGTCAAGCTTAAACCAGGCTAGTCAAGCTGGTTTTAGCTGGATTTAGCTGGTCATTTTCCATTTTCTAGCCTAGGCTGGTTTAAGCTGGATTTTTCAGCAGGGAAATAAAATAAATGCATTTATAGAGATGGCATGTAAGTATATAATTTCACTCACCTTGGAAATGGAGGCCACGTGAATGGTTTGTGAGCACAGTTATGTGCACACAGCATGCCATATCGTCTGATAATTGAAGAAAATAATTCCAAAAAGCAAATGACTGTGTAAAGCCACATAAAACAAAACAAAAATACGATGTATATGCCGAGATCAGCGGCTAATCAGCCAGAATCAGCTGAGGTGAAGTGACGGCGACCAGCAAGACCTAGCTGTCACTCAAGTGGCCACGCCCTTAATTATGCAGACTTAATATAACCTAATATAAACGAAATGGATGAGTTATAAAAAAAAAAAATTCACCCCCTCACAGTTGTCATGAAGGTTAATATTAGCTATATGAATCAAAATCGTTCTTTGTATCAGGCTGTAAACACCGTATATTCTGCTGTAAAGTTGGCCGTTTTAACAGTGGGGTCAATAGAAATTTACTCCATTATGGAGCCAGGACTGGCGGAATTTCGATGAATTGCAGTTTCAGTTAATTCTGTATTTGCTTCACGAGGGAGAGCGGGAGGTTGCCTCTTGGTAATAACGCGTATAATCATATCTACAAGACAGGACGTATGCAAAGCAACTGGGATTAAAAGATCCGTTAAACTCTCTGTGATCATCAATCATCATCAGATGTGATCAAGATTGAGTTTTACAAATTTAAAACATTTTTAAAACAGTGCATGGTAATGAATTACAGTGATGTTACTGTCTTTATCACCACAGCCGCATGGTGTCAGTACAATTATGAAAGAAGACGCTTCAATCCCATTTTGTGGACGTTAAATCAGGTTTATTTTGTACATTAACATAATGGATATCCATACAGCAGTGGATATTAACGTGTATCCTGTCACATTTGGGTGCAAAAACAGTGCAAAGTTAAATGCACGCGCAGTGTGTGTATCTGTGTGTGCGTGAACTTTGTAATGACATTGTGTGTGACTCATCGAAAGGCTTGAATTATCTCCACAACAAATAAATCAAATAATCATTGGGAAATTCTTACTGTAGTATTTCTCACAAACGTTACGTGAGATCACAAACGTTATGTGAGATCATGTCTGTCACTGTGCTGTTTATCTGACGCAGCCATGGCGGAGATTAAGCACACTCTGACAGGCATGTGGGAACAGCGGGCGGGGAGAACTAGCTCTAAAGGCACAGGCAACAAAAACAGCTACACTGTGTTCAGAGCAGAACATTTTAACATTCTGAAAGGTATAATAAATAATCTGATGGGTGTTTTGAGCTGAAACTTTTTAGACACATTCTGGAGACACAAAAGACTTATCTTAAATCTTAAAAAAGGGGTAAAATAGGTTCTCTTTAAAAGAAACGTTTACTATTTGAATTAAAAATATATATATGTAATTTATGGATGTAATTAGTTGAATAAGTTTTGAGTTGCCATAACTCATCAGTTTTACATGATGCTTTAGAAATGTTTCTTTATTTATGCAATGTTGTAAACGGTTATGCTGCTTAATATTTTTAATCGAAACTTTTATACATTTTTTATGATATATTGATGAATAGAAGTTACAATATACCATTGATATGACGTTTGAAACTTTTTAGTGTTCATATTGTCATATGTTCATGATTCAGTTCATAAGATCAGCATTAATTGACCCCTGTGAAATTTGCTTTTATTTGATTTTTGATTTTGATCCCCAACCCCCCACTAAATTCCATCTTATTTTCAGATTTTTTTTTTTCCTGGACTTTTCAAAAGCTTGTCTAATTAATTAAAATCATGAATCTCTCAAATTTCTCCTGTCAGATCATCTCAGCGGCACAGACTCTTGCTCTGCACCCCACCAGCAAGATAGCCAAAGAGAACCTGGATGTGTTTTGTGAGGCCTGGGAGTCCCAGCTCTGCGACATGGCGATCCTACTGAAGGAGATCAATGATGTGTTTGAGGGCCGCAGAGGTACATCAGTCAGGTTTAGTCATCACATCAGATTTAAGGCCAACTTTTATGATTACAAACTCCAACATCTCCCTCTTTCAGACCAACATACTGTATGAACTCACTTACATCATCAGCAATATGCATTTAGAATAGAACAATATATACTCCTGTAATCAAAATTATCATGTCAGCAAGACATCTTGGTCCCAATAAAATAAAAGAATCAGTAAACTTGAATACATTGACTCCCAAAGGTAAATTTTTTTGGTAGAAAATTTTAAAATGTTTACTGATCAGCTCATTAGCAGAGACTAAAAGACCTGCAATGGCTGGTACAGACAAAGGAGACATCCAAAACATACAATGTTTGTGGTCCTCCAGGAATGTGGTTGAGAAATACTGCACTAGCTAAAACACAGAAAAGGTTGAGGCCAATTTAAGACTCAAAATCACCCCAGAGTGGATGAAAACATCTCCAACAGTACACACAGTAAGGGTTAACCCATTTTTTGCTCTTACGTTGCTGCTGCTTTCTTGAAGTTTCATCAAATATTTGTTTATATATTTAGATGTAAATTTATTTATGCTAATTAAGTCTTCAAAGGTTACGTTTTTAAAGGCTTAATCTTAAATGTTTAACTATGTTTTAATATTTGTCCTGCCATATACAGTTGAAGTCATAATTATTAGCCCACCTGTATATATTTTTCCTCAATTTCTGTTTAACGGAAAAAAATTTTTTCAACACATTTCTAAACATAATAGTTTTATTAACTCATTTCAAATAACTGATTTCTTTTATCTTTGCCATGATGACAGTAAATAATATTTGACTAGATATTTTTCAAGATACTAGTATTCAGTTTAATGCGATTTAAAGGCTTAACTGGGTTAATTAGGGCAGTGGTTCTCAACCACCAGGTCATGGACCGGTACCGGGTCGCAGAAGATATCATTAATTATTTCCGTTTTATTTATTGTCTGAGTCTGAACCATCTTTTACTTTGTCCGCTGTAAAATTGTCAAACAATGACCGGTCCGCAGTGATAAAAAGGTCCATTGAATTTAGGTGATTAGGCAAGTTGGGGTAATTAGGGTAATTGGGGTAAAAAATGCTTAAGGGGGTTTGACCTATAATATGACCCATAATATTGACTTTTAGAAAAAATTAAAAACTGCTTTTATTCTGCTTTTATTTTATTCTTCGATGCAATAAAACAAATAAAACTTTCCCCAGAAGAAAAAATATTAAAGGAAATATTATTTTAAAAAATCTTCTGTTGAACATCATTTGGGAAATATTTGAAAAAGAAAAAAAAAATCAGAGAAGGGCTAATCATTTTGACTCCAACTGTACATGAATCAATTTACCAATTAAAAGCAGCAATGTTCAATAGGGGTTTATATTTATGACCCAACATTACAAAAACAATAATTGCATTGTGAAATACAGTACCATCACTAATGAATATTTCAGCTGTATCGTGTATACACTATGTAATCATGTGAACAAAATATATTTGTTCATGCAGGGCAGCGATAACGGTTTCAAAAGGTCTTTCTCTTCATGGCCAGATTGCTATCTTTTTTTCCAGCCACTAAAGATGTGCAGCTTTGACATTTACACCACATTCACATCCCTCACATGAGGTAATTGAATAGAAGCTGGGTAAATCTCTGTAGGCAAGGTTAGGGGTGCGTTTCGACAGTCCCACGAAGATTACAAGTCTTTGAAAAAACCATTCGCTCATCTGTATTTGGGCTCAAGGATGTGTTTGAGCGATGTGGACTTTTCCGGGTGAAAGTGTGTTTTCTCACAGCAATGCATAAAGAGCTTTATGTGGCAGCGATATTTGTCAGTCTGAGGGAAAAGGCATCAGTAACATGACAGAAATCCGGTGCCCAGGGAAATGTTTTTGTTCCAGATGAGAGGCTCTCGGTCATCAACAGCGCCAGTCCAGATTTTTCCCAGAAACCAAGTGTCATCATCCAAGATCCTGCCTTTGTTTCTGTTCATCCTCATTATCATCTGAAGCCATTTGTTTTTAGGCTGGACAAAGCAAGCTTGTAAATTGAAATATTGTTGATGTTAAGTAAAATGGTTTTCTCTATTTTAGGTGATAAGAAAACATATTTGTCTTTACCAAGGCCAGGGGTGAGTGTCATGAGGAATTCTGATTTTATTATAAATTTCATTTACCATATTATTTGCGTCGTTATATTTACTGATTTATCTTTTTTCTAGAAACACTCTGCTAACCTGAAGACAGTCAAGGCTGCCAAGCTTGATGCTGAGGTACTCATAATAAAATGATGTGTGACAGTATATTTGAGTAATAATAATTATTATTTGTCACTTTTTAAATCATCATTTTTGTTCTTATTTGTCATTTTTTTGTTGAAAATTAAATATGTATTTGCATTTTCATTTTTATATTTGCCATTCCACAAAATCCTAAAACCAAATCACTTTCAAGAAATCTATAATAACCTGGACTTGACAAAACATAATCTACAATAGAAGATTAAGGGCCCTATCGTGCAATAAGGTGCCAGATGTGTATGGAGCGATTTGTTGTTATTTTCAGACCAGCGCAACCCTCATTTTTCACGTTTTGAGCCACATTGTTTAAATAGCAAATCCATTTGCACCACTTTGTGGACTCATGGGTGTGCTGGTCTAGAAAGGAGGTGTGTTAAGGTGATAGCTGAAAGTGTTAAACTGAAAGCTGGTCTAAAGTCCAGCGCAAAACGTTATGCGCCTATGCAGGTCCAAACGCTTAACTATTGCTTAGTACATACAGGATGTACAGCAATACACAACTATCTTTACATATAAAAAATGTATTAAAATGTTTAAAAATATATTATTTTCTACATAAATATAAAATCCACTACCTCCATGCCTTCCATGCCACAAACGAAATTAAGTAAAGTTTCATAAACTAATTTCGAGAGGAGCACGTGATATGATTGAGCACGACTGGCCGCTCATCTGTAATCAGTAATAATCCAATCAGAGTGATCCTAGTTTACTATAAATGGATAATTTTCTTCCTATTATTCATTTGGAAGAATCCCCTCTTCCACCCCATCTACTCCTTTTCCTCCCTTTTTTAAAGGGGGAGCTCTCGAGACCTACCTGATCTCGGATCTCCTGATATGCTTATTGACTGGGCGGGAGCCCTGGGCTCAAATATCTCCGAGCTCAGGGTTCTCTCCCGGGACAGCATGCCAAACCTGCTTTAAACGCCAAGCATATCTAAGTGGGAACTCTTGAAATATGTGGGGTAACGGATGTCTTCAGTGGAGTGTGTACAACTTATTATTTTTTATTCACGAAAGTAAATGAGAAAGAAAAAGAGGCCGAATGGAGAAGGCTCATTCGTTATCCTCGCGCTGCAGATTGACCTGTTAAACTGTTTTCTCGCTAGTGAAGCGTTCAATTTTTCCATTTACAAAGTCGCCATGTAAATGGCAAATGTTCATGGTGTGAGACAACTCTTAAAGGGAATGGGAGATGAGACTCTGATTGGTTTAATGCACTATATGCTCAAAACAAACCCATAACTCATTAGGAGAGTAAACACAACCCTGTTAGAGCATGCACTGCTTCGCAGAGTGTATTTTTCTTTCCTTAAAATAGCAAAAGTAGTTTCGGACTTGTCCTTAATGCTTTTGTACCATGAGATTTAGACTTTGTGCCTAGAGCACTAAAATAGAGCCCTAAGATTTAATTAGCAAAAAATAAATAGCTGATAAGCAAATTTATTTAGAATAATAAAAATTTTTTTAATCATAACTCCGTGATTTTAAGAGTTTGTTCATATTTATGTAATTGTATATGTTGTTGTTTTTTAAATAAATCTATTATCTTTTTTTTGTGCAATAAATTCTGTTTAGAAAAAAATATTTACTTTCATTTCGCTGGAAGTTCACACCAAAATGAAAATAGTCATTATTTACTCATTATTTCCCCAAACCTTACAAACTTATATTTATAAGACTGTGTCAGAGATTTTTTTTCTTGCCATTTATAGTCTGTTCTTATAAATCTCAATGTATTTAGAAAGAGAAACAATAGAAGTACCAATTAGTGAAACATGATTTTTTTTTGTTTCCTTCAATTGAAACATTATATCACTAACAGCACAACACTTATTGAAAATTGTGAGATATCTTCTATTGAGAAGTTATTATTTTTATCATCGAGAAAGATGGGGTCTGTGGGAATGTTAAGAAAATATGTGTTTGTACACGTACAAGAGAAATACAATATAAAATAATACATAGACTCCATAACTTCCCTAACCGCAGACATCTATGTAACCCTTCTAATTCTCTTAAGTGTTTAAAAAGTAAAACTGATATAGGTACTTAAACCCATTGTATATGGTCATGTAACAGACTGCAAAGGTTTTGGTCTTTGGTGCTGGGGGAAACTGAAAACATCTCTAACAGGCAGCTGGATTTTGACCTGATAATTTATATTATATTGTATTATATTATATTTTGCTTAATTAGATTAAGGATAAATCTCTATCACTTGAAAGTTGGCACAAGATAATTTTTGAGTTAATTCCCCTGGAACATCTTACCCATGTTTTACACACAAAAAGTTTGGACTACATATTTACATTATTTAGAACCTGGTCTTTGCCCTATCATGCTAAAAGGAATATGTATTGTAACTGTATTATTATCTGAAAAATAAGAAATGTTTTCAGCCCATTTTCTTATCTTTTTTATTTGAGGCAGTCCAGTTTTATAAATAATCTGAGCTTTTTCCTTTTTTTTCCTCTCCATTGTTTTGTGTTGACATTTTCCTTTGCGTGTCTTTTGAAGTTGTACTGTAATGTCTGTATTATTGTGAAAATCCAATAAACATAATTATTAAAAAAAGAGATGAAATAAAAACCCACATGCAATGAGGTTTAATCTACGTCCTCAGAAAACACACACTCATTTTATGTGACAAGACTAGAGCATTTAAAACATATTTGTATGTTTATGTATACATACATATTTAAAACTCCATGGATCTTCTTAAAGGTATAATAAAACACAAATAAATATTTTAAACACTTAAAGGGGACCAATTATGCAAAAATCACATTTATAAGGGGTTTCAACAAAGTTGTGTGGCAACAGTGTGTGAATACAGCCAGCCTCTAATGGTAAAAATTAATTAATTCTATTTTTTATGAACAAACTTCTCAAAAACAGACTACAGAAACACTTTGATTGACATTCTCCCTTTGTACGTCATCAAAGGTGCAAAGCCTCGCTCATTAGCGACGATCTTTCCCTCAGTAGAATGAACAGCCCTGAGTGAGAAGCAGTCATCCGTCTGTCATAGTTTTCGCACCATACCTGCCAAAGATAATGTCAGCAACTAAGAGGAAAAATGTCAAGTTTAAGTTGCACAAATGAACACTAGTCCAAAGTTGACCTTCTTTTGAGACACTTCTTTTAACGTTTTCAGTTTTTTACAGAGATAGTGTTAGTCCTGTTTTTGAATCTGCCACTATGCTGATGCACAGGCATTTGTAGCTCCGCCCTCTTTTTAAAAGAGCATAAATTCCTATTAATAGCAAATCAAAAAGTGGTTTCTTACATTTTTTCCAGGGCTGTATATCAGTTCTGTCTCAATGTAAATGATCTGAATCATCTCCATCTGTCCAGGAGCAAACCACCATCGCTAAGCTGGGTCTGGAGCTGTGTCTCCTCACCTCAGATGTGGATTCGGAGGTGGAGCGCTGGGATGAGCAGGACCACGAGATGGTGCGACTCTGTCAGATCATATCCAGCATGGCTTATTCCATGTACCTCTTCACCAGGTAACGCTTTTCGGAAACTTCATTTTCCCTCCATCAGATTGCTAAGAGTAGTGTTATATTACACAGGAAATGAAGTACAGCGTTCTGGAAAGCTTAACCTTTATGAAAAATGTCTGTTCAGAAAGACAAAAACCATGCTGTCGTTAATCTGCGCCCGCTGTCAACCTCTACAATCACTTTTATGGATCTTCTAAGGATGTTTCATTAACTCTCTGCTGTTTTGCCATCTGTTATTAAGGGGTGAAGGCCTGCTAAAGACAACTTCGGATTTGTTCCACCAAGCTGAGGTACGCTAGCGCTCCCTCTCTCTCTTATAGGGTTTTTAATTGAATCTGTTCCAGGTGCCATTAAGAGCAATGAATGGTCTGGAAAAGATGGATCGATATATTATTAAATGAGCCAGCTGTCATTTGTCGGTGAGAGACTGTGATCTGGAGCAGATTGTGTGCTGTGAATAGAGAGAAATGCTGATTAGGCAAGTGTGTGTTTCTGTTAGAAGGGCAAGCTGGCCTCCACCCAAAAACACCACCTTCTTCTTTACAAGCTCTTATCTGACGGAGAGAGTTTACCTGCTCAGAGTCACAGTGAACAGCACCGCAAAGCTCTCTTAAAGAGGTAGTTCAGATAAAAAACGAAAACTGAATCCTCCTTTACTCATTCTCACACTGTTATAATGTTGTTGCAAAAGAAGTTAAAAAAAAAAAAAGCCCAGCTCATGTTCATCTGATTAATAGGGATGTTCTGAAACCATTTTTCCCTTCCCGATACCAATTCTGATACCTGAGCTCAGGGTATCGGCTGATAGCAAGTACTGAACTGGAGTGTGTATCTATAGAAACAGTTGTGTATACTAGTAGCACTTTATAAATTGACAATTAATTTATGGTGTGTTTCAGACTTTAATAAAATAAGATCCATTAATAAGACATGAACAAATGCATACAGTGAACTAGAGTATTTTATTGTCTGAAATTTTAATTATCAACAGTAAGATTATTTACTGTATTCTACTAAAACAAATCAAAGACCATAAACTGAAAAAAAAAAAAGTCTGTTCAAATTTAACTGTATAAACGTATAAAAATCTGTGCAAAAAATAAGGAAGTATAAAAAATTAATATGATTGATATAAAAAAAGAAACCTGAATATTTTTAAATAAAATAGTGCGTTACCCTCTTTCAAAAGAGAAAAACTGACATTGTTAAGCAAAGCTACCGGGCATATGTCTCATTGAATAAGATAGTATTGGAATGTTTTATGGTTTCAAATACTCTCTGATACCGATGCCAGAATTTTTGTCGTATCGGTGAGCATTTGCGATACTAGTATTGGTATCAGAACAACCCTAGCGATTAATGTAAATATTTTTTGACCTTGAGGATTTCAGAACTTCCAAAGGTATCTCAGGGCAATTCATTACTTTTTGACTTGGTGTCTAATTCATATGAATTTGTACAATTTCATTCATACATTTTAGTCTGATTTGCTCATCCCTCAATGATGGTGGGGCTTGGTGCCACACCTTCTTTAAAAAAAAAAATAAAAAAAAAATATATTTTTTTTTTTTATTTTATTTTTTTTTACGACTGAACCCGTTTAAATTCATACAAATTAGCCACTAAACTGACAAAACCTTAAATAGGCAAAACACAGAGGCTTCTTGGGGATTTCTTTATTAATAATGTTTAATTAAATTTCTTCAACAAACATTATCTTTAGTGCCGGGCAAAGATTAATCGCATCCAAAATAAAAGTTTGTTTTGACATAATATATGTGTGTGTGTTATATATATTTATTATGTATATGTGATACTAACATATACATAGAAACAAAACTATGCAAAACAATTTTGCTTCATAGACATGTCAATTTATATATAATTTGTATCATAAACTTATATATACTTCTTTATCTAGATATAAATACAAACATGCATGCATATATTTAAGAAAATGTTTATCTATATATACATACTAATTATACACAGCACAGTAGTTATGTCAAAAGAACTCCTCAGAACACTTGTACATGAGACAATTTAGAATATTTAATTGATAGTTTTTGACATTAATAAGTGCCGATGTATGATTGAGCTCAAGCAAAACATTTCACTAATTTCTTGATTTTATTTCGGACTGAAAAAGAAGAAAGGGCAAAGGAACAACTGCAGGGGCAGTAAATAATGACTGGATTTTTATTTTTGGCTGAGCTAGCTCTTCAGTACACAGCTCTTCTTTTGCCTTTACTGCAGTCACGTCATGTTGCAAATGCCATAATTATGAGTTTCCTACTAGTAAACAGTTCACGGCAAAGTCACAATTACAACTTGGAAGCTCATAATTTGAAGTAACAACAAAGTCTCCATATACTCCCACTTTATTATTGTGACGTCATGTAAAAGTAACCATAACGCCATCAACCATACTTAGCACTGGTCTATACATAGATGCCAATTTTTTGAGACTATGCAAAAAGAGACTACATTTATTATAGTGAATAAGTATTACATGTAACTGTTTTGACATAATGACCATTGCTATAGTTATGAACTTCAGAATCACTCAGAAAACTAAAAATCTTCTTGTAATTACAGCAATTTTGACATGACACAAATCTTTGCCTGTAATTTTCTAGAGGAGTTTTCTCTGAGATGTTAGTCTTAAATATCAGTGGGAAGTTAATGGTGTGTAATTTCTCGTTAAGGTTTAACTGGCTGAAATGACAGGGATATGAACACTTGGATAGTTGAAATGAAATGACAGAAAATTGTTTGCAAATTTCAATTAAGAATGTTTAATTTTTTTTAACAGACAATATAAAAAAATCTATATTTGATGGAATAACTTTGATTTTTCAATGAGTTATTCAGTGGTAGTCTGACAAACAAAATGCTCTGATATATTAGAGAAATATATTTTACTGGAAATTTGTCAACAAAAAAAAAAAAGACATCGGTAGTTCAGATCAAATAGTGTGTGTGTGTGTGTGTATATATTAAAAACAATTCTTTTTTAAATATTTCCCAAATGATGTTTAACAGAGCAAGGAGATTTTCACAGTATGTCTGTTAATATTTTTTCTTCTTTAGAAAGTCTTATTTGTTTTATTTCGGCTAGAATAAAAGCAGTTTTTAATTTTTTTGAAACTAATTTAAGGTCAAAATTATTAGCCCCTTTAAGCTATATTTTTCCCGATAGTCTACAGAACAAACCATCATTATACAATAATTCGCCTAATTACCCTAACCTTCCTAGTTAACCTAATTAACCTAGTTAAGCCTTTAAATGTCACTTTTAGCTGTATAAAAGTGTCTGAGAAATTTGTATAAAAAAAAGACGTCAGTAGTTCAGACTAAGTAGTACAGACTAAAACACAAATAGGATTTTTTGCTTAAACACATAATTGTAATTTTCAGAAAATGTTCAGATGCTTGCCTAATATTTTCCATAGCTGTGTGTCTATGCATTATATATGTCTATTTATATATTTATTTAAATAAATAAATATAATGTAATATAACTCAAATAAATTAACATATTGAACATTATGCTTTTAAATTCTAATTATTTATTTAAACTCTGTAGCTTGTACTCTAGGCTTTACGCTCTCTATTGTTTGCAGGTAAATAAATATAATATTATAATATATTTCAAATTAAATAAAAAATACAAATCTGAAATAAAGTGACATACTGAACTTTGTATTTTGAAATTATATTTATTTATTTATTTAAACCCTATAGATTGTACTCTAGGCCTTACGTTCTGTATTGTTTTGCAGGTGTTGTCAGACCAGGGTTTCCAGCTGTGCCCAGTCCTCCAGTCTCTCTCCACACAGGTAACAGCACAGTTTAATTAAATGCCTGTAAATAAAGCAGAGTAATGACTGCCATCCATCTCATCAGGGCCGTAGAGACTCTCAGTGTTGGTTAACCTGTGCTCCTTCGACAGAGGCCACTCATCCATAATCACAGAGCCTGACGCTTTCATTAATAATCTCCAACATGCCTGAGCCTCATACAAATGACTTGCTTCCATTTATTTATCCATCGGCTCAAATTCAGCAATTACCTCACTTTAGCAAACCTGTAATGTAGTTTTGTGTAC